>NW_028247231.1:0-51742 GCF_964263255.1 Lissotriton vulgaris
GGTACAAATAGTGCAGTGTTTGGAGTCTGTGTGTCTCTATGCAGTACAAATATATACATACAAATATATACATATGGTACAAATAGTGCAGTGTTTGCAGTGTGTGTGCCTGTCTTCAAATACATATGGCTTAGTGGGTATAGCTGCAATATTCATATGATTCAAATAGTGCAGTAGTTGCAGTCTGTGGGTTTGGATGCGATAAGCACATGATATAGACAGTGCAGTGTTTTAGTCTGCCTGTGCGTGTAGTAGCAGTAGGCAAGATACACCAATAGTGCAGTGTTTGCAGTCTGTGGCCCTGGCTGCAGATACATATAGTTCAGCATGTATAGTTGTGATATGCATATGATATACATAGTTACGTGTCTCAGTCTGTCTTTGTGTCTTTCTGCAGTAAGTAGATAATAAAACAGTGCAGTTTTTTCAGAGTGTTTATGTTACTGACCCCACCTGAGCCTCCCCAACCTCTTTAAGCTAGTGTCCTCAGTCGATCTCCCCTGATTTTCCTGCAGGCCAGTCTGTCTCCTGTAAAACCCACTGGCAGCTCCTACCCTCCTGATACCAGCCCCTCTTTGTATCGATTCCACCCTGTGCTTACCATTGGCTTTGGGGTTTCTAACTCACGATTTATGGCTTTGTACTTGCTGGCTTTATTTGTTTGGGGCTGTCCAATGCTCAAGCAGCAAAGCCTTTTCACACCAACTCCCCATGTATTCTTCCAGGAGTGCTCTGTTCTGTAAACAGGCCTGCCAATCTTGTTCTTAACTTGATACCTTCTCTCTGCATTCAAAGATGGAGGACAAATGTCAGGATCTGGCTTCCAAGGGAGCTTAGTGTTCACCTTGCTTTCTTTGACTTCAGAGTGGGAGGTTTTATGTGACAATCCTGCTGGGTACTGGGGGTAGGAAAGTATTTTGTTTTCTCTAGCACACAACAACATTTAAATGATCTGAGCAAGTATTTCAGGATATATCAGAATTAGGAATGCCCAATTGAAGCTTGTTTTTGTTATTCTGAAGTGTGTTGAAAACAAATACCTTCATGTGATAAAAAAAAAATCAATACGCCAGGCGACGCCAAAGCCTTATTATTGTTTGACTGCTGCATAGTTTCATCACCAAAACTGTATTATGCGCAAATGCAGTGTGATTTCAATTGTAAATGTGTTGTCGTTATTGGCAGTGCACGACTACACCATATATTCTCCACTCTACACCACTCCACATTACCCCTCCACGCCATTGCACCTTACTCTACACCACTCCACGGCGCTGTTGCACTCCATGCCACTGCGCTCTACACCACTGCACTCTAAGCCACTTCACTCTATGCCTCTCTTCTCTACATCCTCTACTCTGTGCCAACGCACTCTACACCACGCTACTTTACACCACTGAACTCTACACCAGCCCACCCTACGCCACTCCAATCTACTCTGCACAACTCTACTCTAAGCCACTCCACTCTATGCCACTCTGCAACACTGCACTCTACACCACTGTACTCTATGCCAATACACTTGATGCCAATGCACTCTGCTCCCTAACACAACTCTATGCCCCTGCACTCTATGCCAATCCACTATATGCCACTCTAATCTACTCTGCACCACTGCACTCTACATCACTGTACTCTATGTCAATACAGTCTATGCCACTCTACTCTATGTCACTGCACTTTACCCTGCACAACCCCACTGTACTCCACTTTACTGCACTCTAAAACACTGCACTCTATTCTGGACCACTGTACCCCCACGCCACTGCTCTCTACTCCACGCTACTTTGTGCTATTGCACTGTACACCACCCTACACTACTCTACTCTGCAACACTGCACTCTTCACCACTCTACTCTATGCCACTTTATGCCACTGCACTGACCAGGGTTTGATTCCCGGCGCGGCAGGTTTCTGGACCAGGGTCAGCGGACTCGATAATTCTCTCGCCTCGGTGCCCACTCTGATCAGCGATCACACTCGGCAACTCTGGGCATTAGCTTGCCTCATCTTCACTAACGGGCCCACCAGACCGCCGGGGATGCCTGGTCTCACCCTGGAGATACCCATTAAGGGACCATCTCTCAGGGAAGCCAGGAAGGGTTTCGCAGCGGTCGAAGCGCCTTGGGACCCTACGGGTAAGTAGTGCGCTATATAAGTGCCTATACATTTACATTTATACATTTTGCCACTCTACTATAGTCTATGCCACTGTTTTCTAATCTGCACCACTATAATTTAAGCCACTGTACTGTACACCACTTTACTTTGCACCACTACACTCTATTATGCACTACTCTAATCTATGTCACTGCCATCTTCAATGCTGCATTCTATGCAGCTGAATTCTACGCCACTGCATTATATGCCACGATACTCTGCAATACTGTGCGACAATGCACTCTACACAAGTCCACTCTACTCTACGCCACTCCAGTGCACTTTACTCTACTGTGCAGCACTTACCTTTACACTCTACTCAGCAAAACGGAACTCTATGCCACTCTACTCTGTACTGTTGCACTCTAGACCACTGCACTCTACACCACTCTACTCTGCAACACTCCACTCTACGCCACTGCAATCTGCAGCAAACCACTATATGCCACTGCACTCCATGTCATTGCACTCTACCACACTATATGCTACTCTACACCACTCTATGCCACTCTACTCTGCACCCATCCCTTCTGCACCAGTGGCGTCTCCTCCGCTAAGGCGGAGGAGCATCGCCCCCCTGCTCTCAGACCACGAGAAAGAAAAAATAAGATGAAAATAACCTTGTCACAGGGGGAGGATTGGTGGCACACTCCAAGTGCACATGACGGTTTGGCAGGTCCTCTTGGGCCGGCTAAACCGTCTGCGCACTTTACATGTTCCCCAACAGGTTGCATTACACAGCCTGGTGGGGAACATGCCCAGGCTGCCTAACCCTATCTGAGTGTCGAACCACGGGGCTCAGATCTACCACAATACTACATTTTGGTGCTGTAATTGGCTTAGGGAGGGGGCCTGTGTGCTTCCTGCTTCTGTAACTGAAGCTGAGGAGAAGGCGGCGTGAGAAGGGACCGATTCTGAGTAGGTACAGTGACCGGCAAAAGGTAAGTGTTTTTTAATATTTATTTGTTGTTCTGCAAATGAATCAACAATAAAGGCTTTCATTCATTCACTCTTCGCTATTCTACTCTACGCCACTCCTCGCCACTCTCTTCTATCCCACTGACTTTTAGCCATGCTGAACAGCAGCTATGCCAGTGTACAACTTGGCTAAAACACATTGGAAAGCCAAAAGCTCTTGTAGAGGTGAGACATTGACTGTACCAATGCTTGTTTCATGTAGAGGCCTTCAGTGTTTCCCCAAGTCTGTGTGGAAACAGTGTTCATGCCTGCTTGCCATAACTCTGGGCAGCTGTCACACTCTGCAGGGGACGTTCAGTTTACAGTCTAAATATTTGCACACCAGATCTGCTGAGCACATCTGTATGCCCACATCCTGAGCAGCTGCACTGCGCCCCCCCTGCCAAAGACGCAGGTTTAAAAATACATTCTATGTCACTGCCAGCTTCTCTGCCATGCAGCTCGGTTTCACTAGCTGTCCTCTCCGCAGTCCACGAGTGAGAAAATAAAATAAATTAAAATGTATCTAATGGCGCTATAATGGCATACAGGGGTTTCAGAAGCAGTCTTCTCAGCAACTCATGAGTGAGAAAATAAAATAAAAGAAAATGTATTTTAAGGCGCTATAATAACATACAGCCCTTTCACGAGCTGTCTTATCCGCACTCCATATGAGAGAAAATAATGGATATCAAACCGTATCTAAAGGCGCTATGATGACATACAGCGGTTTCACAAGCGGTCTTTGCCGCACTCCACGTGTGAGAAAAAAAAATCTTAAGGCGCTATAATGGCAGACATTATCTCTCTCCAGTCTCCAGCTTTTGCGTCACTTTTAAAATTGGAAATAGTGACGTAAGGGAAGAGCAAGAAGCTTGGAAATAAGCAGCTCTGTTTTTCTTCCACATACACTTCACATGTTCGGATCCATTACACTTGTGTAATTACAAGTCCCAGCCTTCGAACACTGGCTGAAGAAGTCAGGCAGGAAATGGGCCCATTTGACAGGTATAAAAACATAAGGGTCTCATTTATGAAAAGTGACGCTGTGCTGCGTGAAAACAGCGATGCGTCACTTTTCATTGCGCCATCCTTGCAACATGATGGATAAGTCCTATTTACAGTATGACGCAGTATGTCACAAAGAGTTACAGATACGTCAGTATTTCTGACGTATCTGTAGGCGCAAAAGTGACGCATTACTGGAGTGTGTCATGAAAGTGACTCAACTCCATCAGTGAGTCAGTTAACAAGGGCAAGTTGCATCAAATATGTCTGCGTCAGTCTTACGTCTGGCAGGCGTAAGATATTGGTGCATTTGTGTCCTAGAAGTGACGCAGTGAAATCTCACAGATTTCACTGCGTCAATTCTACGACCCTTTCTTGCGTCGGAACGTCCCTTCTGCATGCATTATACCTGCTGCAGGTATAATGTGACACAGGGGTTTACAAAGTGACGCAACTAGGTAGACGGGTGACTTTGTAAATATGGTACAACAAGGCAAATTTTTTACGCCGCTGGTGCGTCACAAAAAGAGACGCACCAGCGGCGCCAAAGTTACACAACGGCTCATAAATAAACCCCTGTAGATAGGTAGGGTCCGTCTGGCAGATTAACAAACAGCGCTTGGCACGACTGGATTTTGAGCCCACAAATATGAGGGTAAATGTGAAACTACAAGTCCCAGAATGCAAAGCGTGGTTGGGTTAAAACAAATCAGAAGTGCCTGAAGGTGTCACATTAACACAGCAGTTGGGAACTAGGCCTGATTCACATGTTACATGCTTAAGTCTGTCCTGCTGGGGTTCCAGGCAACATCACAGCGTCATTAGCACAAAACCCTCCCGAGGGCCAGGGCTGTGCCTTCGTTCAGACCCACTTAAATATTCAATTAGGCTAATTGAATTAGCATCAAAGCACACTTCAGGAGTGGCTGACGCCTGAGGGGAATCTGGATTTTTTTTTTTAAACGACCAGTCATTCTCGGGGAGAACAGGGGGCGGGGGCGCTATCAAATATTTCAAGATATCTTATATAAGAGTTGAGCAGCTCACTCCACCCTCGTTACAGCTATGCATTCTGGGACATGTAGCTTGACTTTTCTCATAACGAAACTGGAGCTACAAATATCAGTGCACAAAAAAGAAGCAACACATGCAGGCAGCTCAAACGTGATGTTAACTACTATGACCTGGTGGTGTAGCTAATCTGCCTTCACTACCTCAGAAGTTAAGTTACAAACAACCACTCCTTGTACGCGTCCAAGATCCATGTGTGATGGCCCTGCTGCTGGCCAGGTTTTTCTTTGAATTCTGACACGTGTGGTCTTGTTTATTCCATTATAAAGCCAAAACTATAAGCATGGCTACTGGAATTATGCAGCAGGATACGTCCAAATCGTGTTGCATGTTGGGTAAATTATGCAGCAAGAAAAGGCAAATTATGCGTCATTATGTGGCACATTTTGTAATAGTATTACTTCATTATTTTGTCATTTTTAGGGCTCGGACTCCTCCCCACTGAAAGTGGGAGGAGTTTCGAGAACTAATGTTAAAGAAGAAAAAAAAGTATCTCCTAGGGCTTTGGCCGAGACAAATTCTACACATTCCTTTGCGTGTTCTGTCATCTGGCCAGTGATTCGTGTTCGTTGTGTTGTCGTTTTAATAGGCTTGAAGTGATAGGGTAAATGTAGTTTTGTTACGCCATTTTGGGCATATTTAGTTCGTGCTCGCGCAAAGAAGTACATTAATTATAATTAGGAGCTGTCAGGGTGCCTCCGTAAGTGAATGCAGATGGCCGGGCACGTTCACCATTCAGCAGCGCTCAGCGCACAGCTGCTGCATGCCAGGCCGGGAAATGGCCACAGAGGATCTTGTGGCGTTGCGTCCTCTGCGGGTCTTAACGGGGATTACTAGCCAGCCCCAGTGACCGGAACACGACGTGATTCTAGTAAACATTCCACTGAAAAGCGCCCATCGCCTTTTAATAATTCGTTAAAGCATAAACCGCCGCGAGCCTCTCGGAAAATAATTTCCTCTTGGTGTCCCAGGGACCACCCGCATGGCGGTGGCATTAATTCAGATTTCCCAGTCACCTCTTTCTTCCGCGCCAACAACGCCCACTCGCTAACAGCGTGGGTGCTCCAGTCTATTGGGAAACGGAATCCGGCGCCTATGAACCTTTCCGCTCCCAGCGCGAGGCGGAGTAAACAATTCATTTATGCGCGGAGGGGGAACCAGGAATGAAAACAACAAACCTTAAATGGGGTTAAGGTGGATCGAGAACCGATCTCTCCACGGACCAACTGTCCCTTGTTATGCAGGAAACGTTTCTGTATGTTGATAAGAGTTTAATTTCCTTGCAAATCGCTATTTGGCTTCGAAGGCCGTGTTGTTGCCTGGGGCAGGTAGGATACACAAGGTGCACGTGAGGTGAAGCAACAATGCCTTGCTTTTTAACCCAGTGTCTTGTGTTCGATCTCAGGCTTGGGTAGAGGCGGTGAGCAGGTGAAACGTGAGCCTGCTGTGGCTCCCCAGGGATCGCGTTCAAAAAGAGGGAAAGTACCGCTAATTCGTCAAACTGGCAACGTGATAACTTTAGTGTACTTCAGTTTATAGGATTGGGCAACTGGTACCCGTACTTTATCTTTATCTGCACGAAGCTGCAGCACCGGCTCCAAAATTGTTTTCGCTTCAGGGGATTGTTATTAATCTTATGGCCCATAAAGCTGCCCGATGAGCGAACTTAAAAAGAATGTTTATTTTTTGTTTTTATTCCAACTGGAATTTATTATACCACTTGCATCGAATGTTTTCAGCAACTTCGATGTGGGCTTCCACAGGATCGGGCCCTACGTCCCGCTGTTCTTAATCTTCCTACTTTCTGGGGCAAGACCGTCACCTCAATTACCGTAAAATTTAAAGTCCAGGTAGCGCCCGACCTACAAGGGGCCCTGCTCGGGTTTTCGACCATCATTTTAACATTGCACGCTTAAATAATCCAGGGGTATTTGGGCGAATGCCAGGATTGAATAACTTTAAAAGAAAAATATTCTTGGCCTTCGATTTAAACACTTTAAGACAAGCGAATAGTTTTTATATGTATATTGTCTATGCACTTTTGTACTGAGTTTTGTTCTTTAATGAAACAATGTGTACATTGTATGCAATAGCAATGAAGTGAGTGAAGCCTGATTATTCGACTTCCTCTGCATTCCGAAACCCTTGGCTGCCCCGCCTTCCTCCGACCTCGCAGCTCTTCGAAACGGCCATAGAAACGACAAACCATACCAATTTTTTCACCCTTGGCGCTTTGAAGCGCCAGAATCTACTTTAAACTAATATCATTTCGTTTCCTTCTGCCATAGTCCTTGTTCTCTCTCTCATCTAAGTAATTGTATTGTTACCAAAGTATTTATTATCAGAAAACAGTACAAGGTAATAAGGTTGTACACCGGATATGTAACTTGAATGACTATATAAGTAGATGAGTGGTAGAGGTGACTAGTGATGAATTGGAAAATCCAATTAAAGTCGACTTCATCCATTCCCCCTCAGCGCTTCGATTCGCCTGTAGTTTTAACTGAGTGCTATGCAAGCTGCTTGAAACACCATGCACCCTTCACCTCCCCACCCATCTTTTAGCACTTTGAAACACCCTTATAATAATAGCACAGTCAATAAACAAGCGATCACTTGCTATGTGACATCTGGACCAGGTAGCCCCTCCCTCTTATCCATCATTGAGCCGAGTGCATGTGTAGGAGGGGCAGACTTGTGCAGTTCGTCAGAAGTAAGCTGGTTCCTCTGTCTTGACAGTTAACATTTACGCAGACGTGATTGATTACCACCGGCAGTTTGTGCGACATTGGGAGTGTGCGGGTGAGCAGTGTGTGAATGTTACGGGGCAGTGTGTGAGTGTGCAGAAAACACCACACACACATAACGCACACACAAACCACACACCTCAGTCTCTCAACACCACACACTTGTCACCACTCAACACAACACACTCACCACCACACTCACTCCCCAGGCTCACCCCCACAGACTCACCAGCACACACTCACCAGCACACAGAAAACAACACACACCCCCAGCCGTCAATGAATGCTTTCACCATGCACAAACACCAACAACCATCATCCATCTGTGCACGCTTTTACCAAGCACACACCCACCAGCCGTCAGTGCACCCTTCCACCAGGCACACACACCTCCAGCCGGCAGTGCACTTTTCCACCAAGCAATCGCAGTATGGTACACTTTACTTTTAAACATATTCATATAAAGCACAGCATGCCACCATTGGTAAAATTACAATTCAACCAACATACTTCCACTACACACCACATGCACACACTCCATAACACATGGCAAAAAGACATTTGCATTTACAATGCCATTAGCTCAAACTCAAATAAATCCGAGCCCGATTGCATTTCTAATGCTTGTTAAACTTGGTAACACTGTCTGGGCATTGGCTGTGCCACAGTAGTTCCGGTTAAACACCAAAGTATAGCAATACGCAGCAGAAAGGCGACCACTCAACCTTTGCAAAGGGTCTTCCTTCCACTGCCCAGCAATGTGTTGCTGCAGTCTGAGTAACTTTTGAACCATTTGAGCTAGAAACAATTTTTTGGTCTGAAATTTGCAAATCATGCAGCAGATGATGCCTTGTGTGGCAAATATGTAATTATGTGAAAATCGCCACGCCCACACAATCTCATAATTTCAGTGACCCTTACTATAAGTTCCAGAATTGAAAGGTAAAATGTGGCCTGGAACAGCTCATCACGCACGGACCTGGGAACGTGGCCGCTATGTAGCACCTAGACACTGAGGGGAGGACTGTGCACAGTATAGGAGCTAGATGTAGGGGGTACAATAAATTAACAGGGAGACCGTGTCAGAGCTGAGCAAAAGCTCGGGCTGGGCCCTAAGAGACAGCGCACGAGCCACGCCCTGGAAACAGTTGGCAACTAAACTATTCAAGAAGCGTCACGTGTAAAGATGACAGGCTTTCTACATTTAAAAGGTATTTCTTTAACATGCAGAAGAGTTTCGCCTTAATACATCAGAACATTTTTGGACAGCACACTCCTTAAATGTACGTATTGGGGAGGGACTCCCATAACGAATTAAAAGTAGGCTCTGTGATATACATTATTTGCCAAGGATCACACATTTTATTCATAGTGGGGAAGCCAGGATTGGTCCTGGGTTTTCTAGTTTCACATTATGCATTTCAACCAGTAGATGGCTTAGCTACCTCTTTTTCTCCGTTTTAACAATTGTTGCTGCATGATGGTCGAGTGTGGGTGGCAGGCAGAAGCTCGGCTCGAGAGTCCAAGGGGAGATCGAATTGAGCTCGACCCTGGCCTTTGGCTCGAATCCGGCTCGAGCTCTACGTGGCTCGCCCACCTCCAATAGGGACAGCTAGTTCGATTCCCTTTTTCCTATTAATGAATAAAAGGGGGTGCTCTCAAAACATTTAGTAAACAAAGTAGACTTTCGTGTATTAAAATGTAATATATATATATATATATATATATATAATGCTATATTAGAACTCATGACCTGCAGGTTGCACACAGATTTCTCCAATATGTGTGTACTTTACAGCACGCGCGTTGACCCACCACACAACCTTGGCAGCAGTACTCTTATAAGGGGGCATACACTGACACCTCTACTAAAATGATTAGATAACATTCTTCTGCATTACCTCCCTTGGGGTCTATTGAATATTTGTGTGCTACCCATTCAGGCGCATGTCCCCCCAAAAATGTCAAACAAGCCCCAAACCACAGAGCACATATTAACAATCACAAATCTCCCTACCTAACGGGCCACACTTGATCAAGTGGCCTCGTGGCAACAGCAGGTGTTGGAAACTCGAAAAGTAATCACTGTTTCCCTACTTAAATGTGTGATCCTGGGCATATCACTTTGGTCCTGATTCACACACATGTTTGGGTGTGTGTAGGGGTCACGTACTCCTGCAGTACTAGTTTACTCAAAGGAATTCGGAGTAAAGGAATAAATCATAGGAAGCCCTTGTAAACTGGACCCTGTACCTCATGTGTCAGAGTTCAAACATCTGCCAAAGTTGGGGAATGTTACAAACAGGAAACATACCAATGTGAGATGGACTTTAAAACTCAATAGTTACAAAGCATCTGGTAACAAGGCCCGTACAGCCCTTCACACAAAGTTGATAACTGTGGCTTGTGTGGCAAGAGGAAATATCGCTTCACGTGCCTGTCACACATACACCATGCAAACGTTTCAACAAAATATTTCTTTTTAATTAAAATATGACATTTGACTAGGTAGAAACAGATTCAATTACCACCACCAGCATTATGTAAAAGCAGAACAAAAACAGGAAAATAGAAACTTCTTCGAAAAAGTTAATTGCTCCAGACTTCCTCCTGTAAAAATAGAAAAGAGGGCATTTTAAGGATACAAAAATAGAGTTCGTCCCTGGTTAGAAAAAGTCACCGGCTTGTGCAAGGAAACCTGGCTTTTGATACATGTGTGCAAAAGTCGGGCCAAAAAAAGTTTTGTCCACGGTCCCCTTTGGATGCAGCGGCTTGAAGTCAAGGTCATTTCAAACTATTTCTTTGTAGCACAGTGTAACTTCTCTCCTTCTTTGGTTATTCAAGTGCCCTGAAGCCTCACCATGATGCAACAATCTTTACTGATCTCAAGGACTAGCCTCCACATGTGGTAGAATGACACTAGTTTGTCTTTGATCCTGTGTTGTTGCATTAACTCTTACAGTCCTGCAGCGATTCAGACCTGCCCCTTGAAAACCCCCATATTTGAACCAAAATGTACTTCAAAAGAGCTCTTGAAAAGTTCCAGCCCTACGTGGGCTATGAAGTGACGAGGTGCTCCCAGGCAGTCCCACAGGAACCACCTGTACAGTGAAGGCTGTGACATGGTTGATAGATTTGAAACTCTGGCACAGGAATCACACGGTGGGATTGTGTAGATCCAACAAAGTGAAGGCTAATGTCTCAGCAAGTAGGTTGTGGAGGATCTACCTCAGACTTCTCCAAGCCAGTGGATGGACAAGCCTTTTGTAGCGCCCACTGCCCATGAAATCACCTCTTGACACACTGTCTATAGCAGCAGCCTCTGCCACTACACATGTACTGCCTGCTTGCGGCAATGTGTTTCGGCCATGCTGCCTGGGGCCCCGGTCTGGAGCAGGGCATTGAGGGTCCAACAGGTCCTGCACTGGCCCCTTTCAGTGCGTAGAGTCAGAGTCGCTGGAATCGAGGCTGTGCCTCATCTTTGAGTTGCCGCTCAACGTCTCCTTGTGCTGGAGGTGCAAGTTCTGCGTGCTCCTCCTCAGGGACTCCAGCGACTTCAGGAAGGACCTCCGCGCCTTCTCCTCGTCTGTGGCCGAGGCCCCTTCCTCCTCCACCTCTTGAATCTCGTCGAAAGTGACCGGCTGCGTCTTGAACCTGGACTGCCGGGGCCTTCGCAGCTTGCCTTTGCCCTTCAACACCTTGGTTTTGATGGGGTGAGGGAACTCCTCCGTTTTGCACACAAATTGCGGCATGACCGCCTGGTAGCTGGAGCAGATACCAAGCACTTCCGCCTCCTTGGTTGACATGGTTTCTGATTGGCCCTCTTATTTGTATGATGAGTCTGAAATGGATGGAAGCCCTCAACGATTCTTTAGGTCCTCCTGTAGCCCTCAACCTCTCGCTGGGACGAGAAACATCTACTCACTGTGGGAACTTGTGTATCCAGTAATCAATCTGTGATGTGAGGGTGTTGTTGGTTCAGAGTGTGAAAACTCAAATCAAAGAAACCCAGGGTAAAACACTATCCGTGTAAAGTGTGACTGTTCTGAGCACCTTTGATTAAACCTAGTCTAGCCCCACCTGGATGGCAGCGACAGCTCACTTGTTACTGCAGGGGGACGGCTCCACTTCCTCTGGGATTCCAACAAGTGCTCACTTGTTGCTGCACTGGGTCCCCTCCAGACCTTCTGGGATGCCAGCGGGTGCTCACTCCTTGCTGCAGAGAAGGGGGGCTGCTTCAGTCCCTCTGGCCCCTCTGGGATGTCAGTCCGTGGGTGCCACCTTCTTGCTCCACAGAGGGGGGCTGCTCCAGTCCCTCTGGCCCCTCTGGGATGTCAGTCCGTGGGTGCCACCTTCTTGCTCCACAGAGGGGGGCTGCTCAAGTCCCTCTGCCCTCTCTGGGATGTCAGTCATAAAATGCCCCCTCTTGCTGCCGCGTGGCTGCTCCAGTTCCTCTGGGATGTCACTCAGAGGGTGACCCTTTCTAGCTGCAGGGGGCTGCTCTAGTTCCTCTGGGATGTCAGTCAGAGGCTGACCCTTTCTTGCTGCCCGTGGCTGCTCTAGTTCCTCTGGGATGTCACTCAGAGGGTGACCCTTTCTTGCTGGGGGGAGGGGTTGCTGCTCCAGCCCCTCTGGGGTGTCAGTCGTTGCTTGAGCTCTGTATTCCGAGCTGCTTCCTCCTGCGCTCTCCCCTCCGGACTGCTCCTTCCCTTCTCGCTTCTCTCTGGTTACAGCTCTTCCCTCCCTAATTATGCATATTTATACATGCAGCGGCCACGCCCACCCTCTGCGCGCTGAGATTGGTGAGAGATACTGACGCGTCGGGAGCTGACGTCATCTTTGCGTGTTTTACCAACACTGAGCACGTAAGGGAAAGCGGTGGAGCCCCCGGCCGGGGGTGTCCTGCTAGGGGCGTGCCAAGACTGTCTGTCTTCTGCGCCGTGTGTCCGGGTCTGCAGGACGTCCCGGGTCCCTTGTGCTAGGAATCCACCTAAGTGGCATGGAAAGGAACCCGAGCCCTGCAGCAGGCAGGTCACGAGGCTGGCACGAGGGAGCAGAGCCCTGACAGGGCACGTCAGTTCACAGCACTGGGACCGACCCCCAGCTCATACGATGCTCCTCATTCCAGACTACAGAGCCCTCACACCAACTCCCAAATTGATCACAATTCTGTAGTACAGAACAAGTCAGTGCGTTACTGATGTGGACTCCCAGCCTGATGTACCTCAGTCCTGATCCACAGCACTCCCTGCTCTGGCGCTCAGACATCTGCAGAGCTCTGCTGATGCACCTCACCCTGACCCACAGCACTCCCTGCTCCGATGCTACTGAGACCTCTGCAGAGCTCTGCTGATGCACCTCACCTGATCCGCTGATGCACCTCACCCTGACCCACAGCACTCCCTGCTCTGACGCTACTGAGACCTCTGCAGAGCTCTGCTGATGCACCTCAGTCCTGACCCACAGCACTCTCTGCTCTGACGCTACTGAGACCTCTGCAGATCTCAGCTGATGCACCTCAGCTCTGACCCAAAGCACTCCCTGATCTGACACTACTGAGACCTCTGACCCACAGCACTCTTATCTGACACTACTGAGACCTCTGCAGAGCTCCGCGGATGCACCTCAGCTCTGACCCACAGCAGTCCCTGCTCTGACGCTACTGAGACCTCTGCAGAGCTCTGCTGATGCACCTCAGCTCTGACCCATAGCACTCCCTGCTCTGGCGCTGAGACCTCTGCAGAGCTCTGCTGATGCACCTCACCCTGACCCACAGCACCCCTGCTCTGACGCTACTGAGACCTCTGCAGAGCTCTGCTGATGCAACTCACCCTGATCCACAGCACTCTCTGCTCCGATGCTACTGAGACCTCTGCAGAGCTCTGCTGATGCACCTCAGCTCTGACCCAAAGCACCCCCTGCTCTGACGCTACTGAGACCTCTGACCCACAGCACTCTTATCTGACACTACTGAGACCTCTGCAGAGCTCCGCGGATGCACCTCAGCTCTGACCCACAGCACTCCCTGCTCTGACGCTACTGAGACCTCTGCAGAGCTCTGCTGATGCACCTCAGCTCTGACCCATAGCACTCCCTGCTCTGGCGCTGAGACCTCTGCAGAGCTCTGCTGATGCACCTCACCCTGACCCACAGCACCCCCTGCTCTGACGCTACTGAGACCTCTGCAGAGCTCTGCTGATGCAACTCACCCTGATCCACAGCACTCCCTGCTCCGATGCTACTGAGACCTCTGCAGAGCTCTGCTGATGCACCTCAGCTCTGACCCAAAGCACCCCCTGCTCTGACGCTACTGAGACCTCTGACCCACAGCACTCTTATCTGACACTACTGAGACCTCTGCAGAGCTCCGCGGATGCACTTCAGCTCTGACCCACAGCACTCCCTGCTCTGACGCTACTGAGACCTCTGCAGAGCTCTGCTGATGCACCTCAGCTCTGACCCATAGCACTCCCTGCTCTGGCGCTGAGACCTCTGCAGAGCTCTGCTGATGCACCTCACCCTGACCCACAGCACCCCCTGCTCTGACGCTACTGAGACCTCTGCAGAGCTCTGCTGATGCAACTCACCCTGATCCACAGCACTCCCTGCTCCGATGGTACTGAGACCTCTGCAGAGCTCTGCTGATGCACCTCAGCTCTGACCCAAAGCACCCCCTGCTCTGACGCTACTGAGACCTCTGACCCACAGCACTCTTATCTGACACTACTGAGACCTCTGCAGAGCTCCGCGGATGCACTTCAGCTCTGACCCACAGCACTCCCTGCTCTGACGCTACTGAGACCTCTGCAGAGCTCTGCTGATGCACCTCAGCTCTGACCCATAGCACTCCCTGCTCTGGCGCTGAGACCTCTGCAGAGCTCTGCTGATGCACCTCACCCTGACCCACAGCACCCCTGCTCTGACGCTACTGAGACCTCTGCAGAGCTCTGCTGATGCAACTCACCCTGATCCACAGCACTCTCTGCTCTGACGCTACTGAGACCTCTGCAGATCTCAGCTGATGCACCTCAGCTCTGACCCAAAGCACTCCCTGATCTGACACTACTGAGACCTCTGACCCACAGCACTCTTATCTGACACTACTGAGACCTCTGCAGAGCTCGGCGGATGCACTTCAGCTCTGACCAATAGCACTCCCTGCTCTGGCGCTGAGACCTCTGCAGAGTTCTGCTGATGCACCTCACCCTGACCCACAGCACCCCCTGCTCTGACGCTACTGAGACCTCTGCAGAGCTCTGCTGATGCAACTCACCCTGATCCACAGCACTCCCTGCTCCGATGCAACTGAGACCTCTGCAGAGCTCTGCTGATGCACCTCAGCTCTGACCCAAAGCACCCCCTGCTCTGACGCTACTGAGACCTCTGACCCACAGCACTCTTATCTGACACTACTGAGACCTCTGCAGAGCTCCGCGGATGCACTTCAGCTCTGACCCACAGCACTCCCTGCTCTGACGCTACTGAGACCTCTGCAGAGCTCTGCTGATGCACCTCACCCTGACCCACAGCACTCCCTGCTCTGGCGCTGAGACCTCTGCAGAGCTCTGCTGATGCACCTCACCCTGACCCACAGCACCCCTGCTCTGACGCTACTGAGACCTCTGCAGATCTCAGCTGATGCACCTCAGCTCTGACCCAAAGCACTCCCTGCTCTGGCGCTGAGACCTCTGCAGAGCTCTGCTGATGCACCTCACCCTGACCCACAGCACTCCCTGCTCTGGCGCTGAGACCTCTGCAGAGCTCTGCTGATGCACCTCACCCTGACCCACAGCACCCCTGCTCTGACGCTACTGAGACCTCTGCAGATCTCAGCTGATGCACCTCAGCTCTGACCCAAAGCACTCCCTGATCTGACACTACTGAGACCTCTGACCCACAGCACTCTTATCTGACGCTACTGAGACCTCTGCAGAGCTCCGCTGATGCACCTCATCTCTGACCCACTGCATTCTCTGCTTTGACGCTACTGAGACCTCAGCAGAGCTCTGCTGATGCACCTCAGCTATGACCCACAGCACTCTCTGCTCTCACACTACTGAGACCTCATCTGGGCTCTGCTGATGCACCTCACACTGACCCACAGCATTCCCTGCTCTGACGCTACTGAGACCTCTGAAGTGCTCTGCTGATGCACCTCAGCCTGACCCAAAGCATTCTCTTCTCTGGCGCCACTGAGACCTCTGCAGAGCTCTGCTGATGCACCTCAGCCCTGAACGATAGCACTGCTGTGATGCTACTGAGACCTCTGCAGAGCTCTGCTGATGCACCTCACCCTAACCCACAGCACTATCTGCTCTGACGCTACTGAGACCTCTGCAGAGCTCTGTTGATGTACCTCAGCTCTGACCCACAGCACAATCTGATTTTGCGCTACTGAGACCTCTGCAGAGCTCTGCTGATGCACCTCAGCCTGACCCACAGCACTCTCTGCTCTGACACTACTGAGACCTCATCTGGGCTCTGCTGATGCACCTCAGACCTAAACCACAGCACTCTCTGCTCTGACGCTACTGAGACCTCATCTGGGCTCTGCTGATGCACCTCACACTGACCCACAGCATTCCCTGCTCTGACGCT
The DNA here is from genome assembly GCF_964263255.1 of Lissotriton vulgaris. Lineage (NCBI taxonomy): Eukaryota > Metazoa > Chordata > Amphibia > Caudata > Salamandridae > Lissotriton > Lissotriton vulgaris. The sequence continues at coordinate 16,542 of NW_028247231.1, forward strand.
ACTGAGACCTCTGAAGTGCTCTGCTGATGCACCTCAGCCTGACCCAAAGCATTCTCTTCTCTGGCGCCACTGAGACCTCTGCAGAGCTCTGCTGATGCACCTCAGCCCTGAACGATAGCACTGCTGTGATGCTACTGAGACCTCTGCAGAGCTCTGCTGATGCACCTCACCCTAACCCACAGCACTATCTGCTCTGACGCTACTGAGACCTCTGCAGAGCTCTGTTGATGTACCTCAGCTCTGACCCACAGCACAATCTGATTTTGCGCTACTGAGACCTCTGCAGAGCTCTGCTGATGCACCTCAGCCTGACCCACAGCACTCTCTGCTCTGACACTACTGAGACCTCATCTGGGCTCTGCTGATGCACCTCAGACCTAAACCACAGCACTCTCTGCTCTGACGCTACTGAGACCTCTGCAGAGCTCTGCTGGTGCACCTCAGCCTGACCCACAGCACTGTCTGCTCTGACACTACTGAGACCTCTGAATCACATTGCTGACTCAGTGCTGTGCCAGTGCACCTCATCCCCGACCTACAGTACTAATTTTCGTTACAGTACTGAGACAGACTCAAAGCTCTGCCAGTGCTCCTCAGCCTTGACGTACAGTACTCATTTTCGTGAGAGTACTGAGGTAGACTCGGTGCTCTACGATGCATTTGAATGTTGACCCACCCCTCTTACTGCTTGCTACGGACTGGGCCTGTCAGTTTCCGCCCAGTGACACACAGTTCTGCCAGTGTACCTCACTCCTGATCTGCAGCACCACTGTTGTTGCAGCACGCGAGCCCCCCACAGCTCCACTGAGGCAGCTCTATCTTCTGCCCCAGCCCTCCCTGGTGTGTCCTACTTCATTCCACAGTACTGCCCTCGAAATTCCCATTTGTGATGTGCAGCTCATCTTCTACTCTAGAGCTCACTCTCACAGAGCTTTAGTGATGCACCTCGTTTGTGACCCGCAGCTCATCTTCAGCTCCAGGGCCCACACTCTCACACAGCTCAGGTGAGGCACCTCGTTTATGAAGTGTAGCCCATATTCTGCTCCAAGGCTGAGAGTCTCACACAGCTCTGAAGATGCACCTCGTTTGTGATATACAGCTCATCTTCTCTTCTAGCACTGACACTCTTACACAGCTCTGGTGATGTATCTTATTATTGGCGGGCAGCTCATCTACTGTTCTGGCACTGACACTCTCACACAGCTCTGGTGATGCACCTCGTTTGTGATGTACAGCTCATCTTCTGCCCCAGGGCTGTCACTCTCACACAGCTCTGGTGATGCACCTCGTTTGTGATGTACAGCTCATCTTCTGCCCCAGGGCTGTCACTCTCACACAGCTCTAGTGATGCACCTCGTTTGTGATGTACAGCTCATCTTCTGCCCCAGGGCTGTCACTCTCACACAGCTTTGGTGATGCACCTAATTTGTTATGTACAGCTCATCTTCAGCTCCAGGGATCACACTCACACAGCTTTGGTGATGTATCTTGTTTTTGACGTGCAGCTCATCTACTGTTCTAGCACTGACACTCTCACACAGCTCTGGTGATGCACCTCGTTTGTGATGTGTCGCTCATCTTCAGCCCCAGGGCTGTCACTCTCACACAGCTCTGGTGATGCACCTCATTTGTGATGTGTCGCTCATCTTCAGCCCCAGGGCTGTCACTCTCACACAGCTCTGGCGATGCACCTCGTTTGTGATGTACAGCTCATCTTCTGCCCCAGGGCTGTCACTCTCACATAGCTCTGGTGATGCACCTCGTTTGTGATGTGTTGCTCATCTTCAGCCCCAGGGCTGTCACTCTCACACAGCTCTGGTGATGCACCTCGTTTGTGATGTACAGCTCATCTTCTGCCCCAGGGCTGTCACTCTCACACAGCTCTGGTGATGCACCTCGTTTGTGATGTGTCGCTCATCTTCAGCCCCAGGGCTGTCACTCTCACACAGCTCTGGTGATGCACCTCGTTTGTGATGTGCAGCTCCTCTTCAGCTCCAGGGCTCACATTCTCACACAGCTCTAGTGATGCACCTCCTTTGTGACATGCAACTCATCTTCGGCTCCAGGGCTGACTAATACAGCTCTGGTGATGCACCTCATTTGTTATGTACATCTCATCTTCAGCTCCAAGGTTCACACTCTCACACAGCTCTGGTGATGCACCCCATTTGTTATGTACAGCTCATCTTCAGCTCCAGGGTGCACACTCTCACACAGCTCTGGTGATGCACCTCGTTTGTGATGTACAGCTCATCCTCAGCTCCAGGGTGCACACTCTCACACAGCTCTGGTGATGCACCTCATTTGTTATGTACAGCTCATCTTCTGTCCTGGGGCTGTCACTCTCACACACCTCTGGCGATGCACCTAATTTGTTATGTACAGCTCATCTTCAGCTCCAGGGTTCAGACTCTCGCACAGCTCTGGTGATGCACCTCGTTTGTGATGTACAGCTCTTCTTCAGCTCCAGGGTTCACACTCTCACACAGCTCTGGTGATGCACCTCGTTTGTTAAGTACAGCTCATTCTGCTCCAGGGTTCACACTCTCACACAGCTCTGGTGATGCACCTCGTTTGTTAAGTACAGCTCATTCTGCTCCAGGGCTCACACTCTCACACAGCTCCGGTGATGCACCTCGTTTGGGATGTACAGCTCTTCTTCAGCTCCAGGGTCCACACTCTCGCACAGCTCTGGTGATGCACCTCGTTTGTTAAGTACAGCTCATTCTGCTCCAGGGCTCACACTCTCACACAGCTCCGGTGATGCACCTCGTTTGCGATGTACAGCTCTTCTTCAGCTCCAGGGTTCACACTCTCGCACAGCTCTAGTGATGCACCTCGTTTGTTAAGTACAGCTCATTCTGCTCCAGGGCTCACACTCTCACACAGCTCCGGTGATGCACCTCGTTTGGGATGTACTGCTCATCTTCTGTTCTAGCACTGACATTCTCAAACAGCTCTGATGATGCACCTCGTTTGTTATGTACAGCTTATCTTCAGCTCCAGGGCTCACACTCTCACACAGCTCTGGTGATGCACCTCAATTGTGATGTGCAGCTCCTCTTTAGCTCCAGGGTTCACACTCTCGCATAGCTCTAGTGAGGCACCTCGTCTGTTAAGTACAGCTCATCTCCTGCTCCAGTGCTGACACTCTCACACAGCTCTGACGACGCACTGCACTTTCGATGTACAACACCCCAGCTGTTGCATCCCTGAGCCCCACCACAGCGCCTTCAATGATCCTCTCTGAGGAACAGAATCGACTGGTATTTCAGAACTGAACCCACAACACCCTCTACCACTGGAGCTCAATTCTGATGTGCTTCACCTGTGGCTCTGCCCATGCACCTCCTTTGTGTTGTGCATCATTCTGTGCTATTGAAACATGAACACTCGCACAGAACTCCTCTGACCCACCAAGACCAACAAGCACCTCTTCCGATGCACCTCGTTCTGACATGCACCGGTCTGCATCAGGATGAGGTGTGGTGGAAACACAAAGTCAGCGCACGGCTCTTCCGATGCACCTCAACTCCGATGTATAGGGGGCTCTGTGCTAATCCAGCGCTAAGGTCCATAGACAGCTCTTCCGATGCACTTCATTTCTGACGTATAGGGGGCTCTGTGATAATCCAGCTGTAAGGTCCATAGACAGCTCTTCCGATGCACCTCATTTCTGATGTATAGCGCTCTGTGCTAATCCGGCACAAAGGTCCAAAGACAGCTCTTCCGATGCACCTCATTTCTGATGTATAGGGGGCTCTGTGCTAATCCAGCACGAAGGGCCATAGACAGCTCTTCCGATGCACCTCATTTCTGATCGATATGGGGATCTGTGCCTAATCCTGCACGAAGGGCCAATGGCAGCTCTTCCAGTGCACCTCATTTCTGATGTATAGGGGGCTCTGTGCTAATCCAACTCTAAGGTCCATAGGCAGCTCTTCCGATGCACCTCATTTCTGATCGATAAGTGGATCTGTGCCTAATCCTGCACAAAGGGCCATAGGCAGCTCTTCCGAAGCACCTCATTCTGATGTATAGGGGGCTCTGTGCTAATCCAGCTCTAAGGTCCATAGACAGCTCTTCCGATGCACCTCATTTCTGATGTATAGGGGGCTCTGTGCTAATCCAGCACAAAGGGCCGTAGACAGCTCTTCCGATGCACCTCATTTCTGATCGATAAGGGGATCTGTGCCTAATCCTGCACGAAAAGGGCCATAGACAGCTCTTCCGATGCACCTCATTTCTGATCGATAAGGGGATCTGTGCCTAATCCTGCACGAAAAGGGCCATAGGTAGCTCTTCCGATGCACCTCATTTCTGATGTATAGGGGGCTCTGTGCTAATCCAGCACGAAGGGCCATAGACAGCTCTTCCGATGCACCTCATTTCTGATGTATAGGGCTCTGTGCTAATCCAGCATGAAGGGCCATAGACAGCTCTTCCGATGCACCTCATTTCTGATCGATAAGGGGATCTGTGCCTAATCCTGCACGAAAAGGGCCATAGGCAGCTCTTTCGATGCACCTCATTTCTGATGTATAGGGGGCTCTGTGCTAATCCAGCTCTAAGGTCCATAGACAGCTCTTCTGATGCACCTCATTTCTGATGTATAGGAGGCTCTGTGCCTAATCCAGCTCTAAGATCCATAGACAGCTCTTCCGATGCACCTCATTTCTGATGTATAGCGCTCTGTGCTAATCCAGCTCAAAGGTCCATAGACAGCTCTTCCGATGCACCTCATTTCTGATGTACAGGGGGCTCTGTGCCTTATCCAGCGCTAAGGTTCATAGACAGCTCTTCCGATGCACCTCATTTCTGATGTATAGGGGGCTCTGTGCTAATCCAGCACAAAGGGCCGTAGACAGCTCTTCCGATGCACCTCATTTCTGATGTATAGGGCTCTGTGCTAATTCGGCACAAGGTCCATAGACAGCTCTTCCGATGCACCTCATTTCTGATGTATAGGGCTCTGTGCTAATTCAGCACAAAGGGCCATAGACAGCTCTTCCGATGCACCTCATTTCTGATGTATAGGGCTCTGTGCTAATTCAGCACAAAGGTCCATAGACAGCTCTTCCGATGCACCTAATTTCTGATGTATAGGGGGCTCTGTGCCTAATCCAGCTCTAAGGTCCATAGACAGCTCTTCCGATGCACCTCATTTCTGATGTATTGCGCTGTGTGCTAATTCAGCACGAAGGGACATAGACAACTCTTCCGATGCACCTCATTTTTGATGTATAGGGTGCTGTGCTAAGCCAGCAAGAAGGACCATAGACAGCTCTTCCGATGCACCTCATTTCTGATGTATAGCGCTCTGTGCTAATTCAGCACGAAGGGCCATATTTGAAATGTATGTGATATATGTTTTTTTGCATAGATATTGTTTCTGTTTTTTAATATATGTGCTAAATTTTCAGTGGTTATGAATTTTATTTTAAATACATTTTGAGATTTTTTCGGCCGGGTTGTGGTTTATAGGGGAATACGCTGGGAAGTAATTAAATCATAACAAGTTAATGATTATTTTTAATATTATTTATGTAATTGAGATTTTATAGTGTTAATTGTGGGAAATAAATAATTTGTAATTTCTTATTAATTGGAGGTTAATTATTATTAATTAATAATAATTCATTGGTAGTTAATTATGGTGATTGTGTAATTTATTTAAAGTGCAGTTTGTGGAGTTTATTGGGGTAAAGGGTGGGTAGTAATTTATTTGTAATTAATTATAAATTAGTTGCTAATGTAAATTAAATAATTGATAAATCATTATGTAAATTGAGTGAATAACTTTAGGTGTGGGTTGTGGGGTTTATAGGGGTAAAGAAGGGAAGTTAATTTATGTATAAATAATTAATAAATTGTAGTTTATTTATAATAATTAATTGATTGTAAATTAAGTATGGAAATTGTGTAAATAATTGTAGGTGTGGTTGTGGGATTTATAGGGGTAAAGAGTGGGAAGTAATTTATGTTTAATTTATTAAATATTAGTTGTCAATTAATATCAAGTAATTGAAAATTAAATATGGAATTCGTGTAATTAACGTTAGTTGTGGGGTTTATAAGGGTAAAGAGTGGGAGGTAAGTTATGTTTAATGAACTAATAATTCGTTGATTTTTCTTTGTATGTGGGTTTAACTTTTATAGGGGTGCAGTGTAGGAAGTATATTAATTTTACTTCCTTTACAATTAGTTACTAATAGTTTTTTAATTGAAAATACATTTTAATTGTGTAATTAATATTGTTACAGTTTAATTCTTGTTGTCGGTTTTGGGGTAAAGTGTGGAAAGTTAATTACTTTTGATGAGTTTTAATCAATGATATTTCTTTAATTGATAATTAATTATGTTAATTAAGTACATTTTTTTTCTCCAAAAAATGTAGATGTGGGTTGTGAATTGTGTGTTGTTATATGGTAGGAAATAAAAAAGGAAATGTATATAATAATGAATGTTTTTGTTCCTAAATAAATTCAAATAAAAACATTTATTTGTTTGCAAATCATTTTTGTTTTATTTTATATACTATTTGTAGGTATTTTTGATATGTATTTAACATTATAATATGTTGCAGTGCGGGCGTTCTGAAGGGTGGGCGGGCCTGCAATGGCCAACGGCCGTTCACAGCGCCAAGGAGGGCGTGCTGGCGGTTGGTAGCACGGAACGGGTTAAATATATTTGTATTTTCACTTTTAACATAGTTGTTGGTCTTGGCCCTTTCCCCCCCAAATTTTTCTCTTTTCACCCCCCTAATTTGAGATGTCCCCCCCCATGGTGAAGGTTACTGAAAAGGCTATGTGTGGTGTGAGACGCCATATTAATGTTAAATGCAATGTAATGGTGTGTACATTTATTTTCGACCATTGTAAACATGTACCCTGGTCAAATGCTGCATTTGTGTTTTGCATTTAAAATGGCTGCCAAGACTATGCGTTGTGCCACCTGACTGCAGGAGGTAAGCAGTCTAGTTGTTAGGTACTCAGCCACCCCTGCATTTGGAGGGAAAGCCTGGTACCCAGAGTGCTCTAGTCCTCCCCCTGAGCCAGTTAGAACTAGTTCACCTGTCTTAGGTGGGTTAGCGGTCTAGTTGTCTGGTACCCAGCAATCCTAGCATTTGGAGGGACCTTCTAGAAGCTTCCAGCCTTTCTGGTATAGGGAGAGCAGTATAGATGTGATGTGCAGAGACAGAGCTGGGACAGGAATGTGAGGGGACCTGCTGCAAGGGGATACTGCCACTTGGGCCTGAGTGCTGGACCCTGCACCCACCCAGAACCCCCCTTCTGTCCCCAGGGCCTGTGTAGCCCCACTTCAGGAGTTCGGGCTGCTGTGTAGGAGGAGGGCCACGCTGCAGTGGGGATGGTGAAAGCCTACCACCCTGCTTTGATGATGCCCCCACTACCTGCTGACCTGGTCCAGTAGTGCCTACTGCTCTGTCCCCAGGGCGCCTAAAGAAGTAGGGCCCCCCTAGGTCCCTGGAGCTGCCAGGACCTTGCACCACGCCAGCGCTGCGCAAATAAGCGCCGAGAAGGGAAGGAGCATCTTGGACCCCACCACCCAGGAGGTGAGGAGTGTTACCCTGGGGTTTGTTGCTGGGACTGTCTGCCCCCCTTTCGCTGTGCGCCTGGAAGTGTTGGACCTGGAGGAGGCGCTGCGTGCCGAAGCGCTATAATCCTGGAAGCGCTGTGCTGCAGAAGCCCTGGGTAGTCCTAAATTGCCTGAACTGTACTGCCTGCTGTGTGTGCCTGCAAAGCGCCGCTTCAACCAAGCGATGGACTGTTAGAAGCTTGCCTGGCCCTGGATAAGTGCTACCTTCTAAGCGCTGTGATCTAGAAGCACTGTATGAGGAGCTGGGCTGAGGAGAAGTGCTGTGTGCTGGCTAGCGCTGCGTAGCTGGAAGAGGCTGATTTTGTGTTCCTAAGCGCTACCGTGCCAGATCCTGCCGCCTCTCACCCTTGTAAATAGGGCAGGAGCCTATCCCACCTCCGCTTGGGGAAGAGTGTCTGCATCTGTCTGGTGAGGCCTCGAGGCACATTGTCGGTGCCTGCCTCCCACCCTACTGCCCAGGTAGCACAGAGCGAGGAGCAGAAGCGTGGAGACATTGCCAAGAGCCTGGTGAGTGTGGGGCTCAAACAAACTGTGTTGGGGGGTGTATCGGGGCATACTGTTGGTGCCCAACTCCCGGTGCCAGCATTCTGTGGTGAACTGCTGTGCCCAGGAACAGTATTGTTCTCCAGGTTCCCCGCCTGGCAGCGGGCACCTGCAACGTTGGGCCAGTAGACCCAGGACAGAGACTCGGAGGTGTGAACCCTGGGTGGTTCAGGGACCTGGGTTGTGCCTGCAGTAGTGAGTTGCCTGATTCCAGGCCAATAGGGGAAGTCAGGCTATAGAAGTTTAGCTGCAGATGGTCCTGCCTCATGTGTAATACCAGTGAGGGGGGGGGGGTGCCGGTCTTGGGTGCCTAGTGTTTTCATGTCACCGGGAGGTGCTTTTGAGCCCCTATTCGGTTAAGACTGGGTGATTAGGTCACTACGCCCCTTCTCATGATTAGTTGAGCCAATGTGTGCTCTGCCATTCTTTTGAGCACCGTGATTCCTGCCAAAGGATAAGGCTCCTGCCTGACGCCCAGAGGTCCCTCTGCTGAGGTTGTAAGCCCGATGCCAATGTTATGCACCCATTGTCTTTTTTTTTTGCCGGAGGTGCTAACGCAAGTCCGGTTATTTCACCCTTACAGCTTGCTTCAAGGTGATGTTAAGGATGTATGCCCCGCAATATCGATCCTATGTTTTATGCATTTCCTGACATTCTTTTTATTTCAGCTGGACAGTAAGAGACTTCTTTAACCCTTTTTCTTATTTTTCTAATTTTCCCTTGTTAATAATCCCCCTTGCATTCATTGCTCTGGCGTCAGTTGGCGCTCCCTTGTGATTACTGCTATTGTTGTGTTTTACCTTTGCAGATTGGAGATAATACAACACTTATTCTTTTTCCAACCAGAAGCAGTGTCGTGTCTCTTTTGTGGTGTGCCTGGTTGGTCGTCTGTGGGTACTGCGTGGATGCTTTACACATGTCCTCTGAAGTTTGGCCTGCCCGCTCTGCTCCATGGTAACCCCCGTAGAATTGGTAACCCCATTTCTAACAATATTTATATATTTTTTTATTTATATTGTTTTAAAAATATTTTTGTTTTTAATAATTTGCGTGTTTTTAATTTTTACCTGACTGGAGTGAGAATATTAATTGTTACCCCTCTGCATTCCAACACTTTCCCTACTGTTGCACTTACTAGAGTGGGAATAGTCATTTTTACCCCTGCGCTATCCAACACTTTCCCTAAACTTACACTCATTGGAGTGGAAATAGAAATATTACCCCTCGGCTATCCAATACTTTTCCTACTGTTGCACTGACTGGAGTGGCACATTTAAGTTTTAAGATTTTTGAATAGTTTAATGTTTTAATATATGATAGATTCTTTTTACTACACTTTATGTTGTTGGCACACACACACATATATATATACGTACGAAAGAGACGAGGATGACTATTTGCAAGGCCGCGTATTAACGTATGCTAAAAAATACGACGCCTTACGCAAAGCACTCCAGTCCAGCACTGCCTCGACAACTGAAACCGTCACATCGGAATCAGATGTGACTGAAAATTAATCTGGGGATGAACATTCGAGTGTAGGAGAAGCAGCGAAAACCCAACAGAGAACAAGGGCTGACACCTCCTATGTAAATGAGAAGACTCCTTTTCACCAGGAATTCGAGGTAATCAAGGGAGCATGGCTGCGAGACGGCAAAACAAAACCGCCGGACATGGCCCGACAACCCCAATCAAAAAAACAAGGCGGACAAGGAGATCAGGCGGCGGCAAGCGGCGGCGCAAGGGGCAGAGGCAGAGCGAAGCCCAACAACTGGAGCAATCGAACTCGCAGCAACAAGAAGTAAATTCCGACCAGACCACCAATAAGAGCCATAATCTAACTGTGGTGAATTTAACTGATAGAACTTTGACTGATTGTGAAACGAATTTACTAAGTCTTGGACTCACCTTTTGCCCCAACACCCCTCTTGAATACACCCAAACCCGGATTGATCTCTTCCGATTCACACGCAAGCTCAAACTACACAAGCATTTCAAGCTGCGTCCTCACCTGAAAGAAGCTGGTGATAAGGGTATAAGATTAACGGCCACCGACGCCCTTACGAGCAGAGAGATGGAAGCTCTTGAAACTCTTGAGGAATTACGAGAAGGAAACTCCGCACATTCCCAGCAAGAGACTTTGAATAGAGCCCAGAGAGCGCAGGCCCTTGGAATTGAGCAAGAACGGGAAGAAAGCGGGTACAAACTACCTTCGATATTCATCCCACAGATGCCATGGGATGCTATCGGCGCCTTCACAGAAGCTATGACCCAAGAACTCATGCAGTACAGAAAAGCTAACTACCCTGTGAAACACAACATCACAGAGCAACAAAAACTGGCTCTACATAATCTCACCAAGGATAACAACATCATAATTAAACCCTCGGATAAAGGGGGAAACGTGGTGCTGTTAACAAGGGACTACTACAGGAACGAAGCATTACGCCAGCTCTCTGACTAAATGTTACATCAAGTGTACTAATGAAGTATACCTGGAAAGTATTCGGAGTTATGACAGGTTAATTTGGAAATAGCACGAATCCAAAATGCTGAGTAAAGATGAATTTCTCTTTCTTCGCAATAGCCAATAGCCAATAGCCAACCGTTACCCCTACCTTTTACCATCTACCAAAACTGCACAAAGACAGCAAACGCCCACCGGGCCGTCCTATTGTGTCATCCATTGGGAGCCTGACTGAAAACATGTCCCGTTTCATCGATAAATTTTTATTTCCCCTGGTAATGACTTTAACATCATATGTCCACGATACCAAGGACTTTTTTTTAAATAAAATCCGAAACATCAAATGGGACGAAGGCTGCTAACTAATCGTGTTGGACATTACAATCTTGTACACCAACATAGAACACCGGCATGGCCTGGAGGCTCTTCAGCACTCCTGAACTTAAGACAATTAAGATTCACAAAGCATAATACTATGATCCTCAAATTCACTGAGTACTGCTTGAACAACAATATTTTCTTGTTCGAGGACCAACTGTTCAGGCAGGTGTCAGGAACGGCGGTGGGTACCTGCTTCGCTCCCAGCTACGTGAACTTGTTCGTTGGCTGGTGGGAGGAGCAGGTACCCAGGAGCTGTAGTGTGGATGGGACAATGGGCAGGACGGAGGGTTGGTTTCGGTACATCGATGACCTGTTTATTGTCTGGCGGGGCACATCTGAGACAGCACATGCCTACACCAATTTGCTTAATGAAAATGATTACAATCTGCACTTTTCAGGGGCAGTGAGTCCGGTGGCAGCGGACTACCTTGACCTGAAGGTATTCCCTGACAACAACCAAATATACACAGCTCTATACAGAAAAACCACTGCTGGCAATTCCACACTTTTTGCTACCAGCAGTCATCCACCGCAACTCATCAAGAGCATTCCCTACGGAGAGCGACTCCGACTCCGGAGGAATTGCTCGAGATTAGAAGATTTTGAGTCAGCAGCGGTGGAATGTGTGAGTAGGTTTTTGGCCAGGGTATATGGAGAAGTCCTATTAAGCAATACCCTGAAGAGAGTAAGGGCTATTCCTAGAGATTCCCTGCTGACACCGAGATCCAACACAAGGAAGGATCCGAAAGCCACAATGGCTGACAGTGGGAAGTTCAGATTAATAACCCCCTTCTCCGCTGGGGCAGGTGACTTGAGGGCCATGCTTCGCAGAAACTGGCACATTCTCCAGACTGATAATGTGCTCAGGGAGGACTTACCAACTCACCCACTTATCACCTTTAGCAAAGCCAGATCACTTGGGGACCATCTAGTGACCAGTCATTTAGAGAAACCTCCACCCAAAAGTAATACTCTGAAAACTATGGGCGGGTTTTACCCATGTGGCAAGTGCAAGGCCTATGCAGGTAGCAAAAGGGTGTTGTCCTTTGTGGTTCCTGACACAGGCAAAAGAATGCAGATTAAGAAGTTTATCACATGCAGCACGCCCCTAGCGGTCTATTGTTTAACCTGCCCATGCGGTCTCCGCTATATAGGGAGCACCATTAACATGCTGAAACTACGGATCCTGGAACATCTCAGAGCGATTGATAAGACTGATCCATCTTACCCAGTCGCCCGGCATTTTGCCGAGAAGCATAACAAAGACCGTAGCCAGCTACAATACTTTGGCCTGGATACCATCAAAAACAGTGCCGGGGGGGAGATCGTCTACGACGACTACGCAGGCTTGAGTCACGATATATCACAGATCTGTCCACCAAATGGCCTAGGGGAATGAATAGCGGGAAAGAATAGGTATTCCATTTAGGTCTCCTGTAGGTCCCATTTTGCGTGATTAACTTTCTGGAATTTGGACACTGCCCCAGCATGTAATGAGATTCAGCACCCGGTGGCTGAAGTAAAGTTATAATGTTCTATAATGGTTGGGGCAGGATGCATCATCATGAATCAACTGTATGAATTTTGTGTGCTATGATCAACTATTGGGACACGTTGTCTGATGTTGTTTGATTATGTTTCTGAAGCCTCATAAGACATTGTGTACATTAGTGATCATTTATTGTTTAGTGTATCTCTTGATGATAAATTTTAGGTTCAAAGGGCTCTTTGATTCCTAAATAGGAGAAAACTATGAAAGATAGCACATGTGACTCCGCTTAAGTACGACAGAGGTATGCACTGATTCCCTGTTGGTTCTCTTTTTAGTTTGTCTATGCTTACACAGACATCCTTTTCTTTAATTTTGGGCATATATCCCGTTTTGTGCAAGGTTGGATTCACTCATTATTAATGTGTAGTCATATTTGGCTCTTGTGGGCTGCAAAATATTAGAGGACATATGCCGATCCACGGCTGTATGTTAGGTGCATTTCTTGCACGGTGATCAATTATACCTTCCACTATAGCGTCTGTACCTATCTGTAGGTTGCATAATGTTACACTGCATAGTGTTGTAAGTTTTGTATACATGGTCTATATTAACCACTACAAAATGGAGCACGCAGTTGTTAGGAGGGACTAGTCCTCTGTCTATGCTCACTACTGTGATGTCACCCTTACACGAATCAGATGTTTTTATATATATGTACGTGGATTGTGCGTGTTGACACACACACTGAAGAAGGCAGATCTCCGAAACGCTTCTGTGGTGTAGCTTTTGATATTAAACTAACTCTGTGACAAGGAACCTCCCGGGTGCTGTTTTTCATTCCTGGGGACCAGCTAGGAATTGACGAGCACAATATATATATATATATATATATACATATATATATATATATATATATATATATATATATATATATATATATATATATATATATTCACTGAAAAAAACATAGGTTTCACACCAGTTATAGTTAGCTGGAAATTTTACTGACATAAAACCATTGAAATTCCCACGTTATAGTTAGTTGGACTCACTATAACTTGCGCGCCTGCAATGCACATATTACATCACTCATGACATGGTCAGTGACATCACTCATGACATCACTGATGACACCATCCAGTGAATGTGTGTCTTTCTGAAATATCAATATGTTTTATATATGTATTTTTAAAGGTCGATGGATGAATAAATGTTTAAATAAGTGTGTAAATGGATGTTTATTTTTAATAAAATATTGATTAGTTAACTGGCTTCTAAAGTGTATCTTAGTGAATACATATATTAGCGAGTAATTTTTAAATATTTTAAATATATGTATCAGTGTTTCACTTTGTGAATAAGTGGCTGCATGGGGTGGTGACTGACTCACTGTTTGTATGTGTTTTTAAGACAGCGTATGTGCAGGACTGTATGGGTGGATGAGTGTGAATATGTGTGTGTTAGTGAGTTAGTTTTAAATGCTAATTCCTAACTATAACTGCTGTGAAACCTATGGTTTTTTATGTGAATTTCATAGGTTTTTTAAATGCTAGTTCCTAACTATATATAAGGCCCCAAACCAATGTTTTTTTCAGTAAATTTCAATTTCTATTTTGTTAATAGCAAATGTCTTTAGCTATGAAATGTAATATTTTAGCAAATGAATGAATCCTATATTATAGTTGTATTTAAATTTTTTTTTAATGTATATATATATATATATATATTTTTTTTTACCCTGGAGCACTCCCGGGGCGCGCCCCGGTGAGCGCACCCCGGAAAGCGTAGTCTTTTGAAGCGCCTCAGGGCGCGCTCCGGAGAGCGTCCCGTTAGCTCTATTGCTGCGCATGAAAACAACATCGTGACGTATCGCGTATCCGCGTCCACGTGGTACGCACAGCATAAGCGCACCCGGAAGCACTCGAGCGAATACGATTGCGCAACGTAAACATCCGACGCGCTTACGCGACGCGACCCGGGGCGCGCCTACGGGCGCGCCCGGGGGCGCGTCGCGTAAGCGCGTCGAGTCATGTGACCTGAAAATAACACTTTTAATTGGTGCAGAACAGTTTTGGTTTCATAATGATGAAATCCCTAGTCTTGTGACCTGAAAATAACACTTCTCATTGGTTCAGGACTTTTTTTTTACAAATGATGAAAGACCCCACTTTTTTTCCTTATTCTGACTTTGTCCTTTGACTGAGGAAGACCTGTTTTGCAATCTTTTAGGTATATTTTGTACTTTGAAATGGCTACAGTTGCAGCATCAGCTGGAGCATCTCCACCACCACCACCAAGAGGACCACCACAACATCACATTGGTGGTAGGAAGAAGAGGAGGAGGATGAAGAGGAGGAGGGGACGAGGTGGCTGGAAGAACACAATACCCCATACCAACCCAAGCCACACATTGTATGGGAGTTTTTTTCCATCCTTGAGGGAAAAAAGAAAGTGAATGCGGCAAAGGTGACTTGCCTTATCTGTGACACGGAACTCTCAAGGGGTAACACAATACCCCATACCAACCCAAGCCACACATTGTATGGGAGTTTTTTTCCATCCTTGAGGGAAAAAAGAAAATGAATGCGGCAAAGGTGACTTGCCTTATCTGTGACACGGAACTCTCAAGGGGTAACCCAAATAAAAAATATTCATTTGGGAACACTACCATGATTAGGCACATGCAGCGCAAGCACCCTTACAACTATGCTGCCGCAGAAATGAGAGAACTAGCCAGCAACCCTCCCCAATCTACACCCAGCACCTCCAAACGAACACAACCCACTCCATCGGGACCAGAGACAAGGGAGACAATCCCTTGCATTCAACCACGATTTGGAGAATTTAGGGTGGTAAGACCATCTCCTATGGTGAGCAGAGCCTAAAGCTCATCCTCCTTGCTGGTAACAACCACAAGTGCCCCAAAAAACCCTAATTTTTTCCTGATTTTTTTTTTGCTCCTGTGAGCCATTTTCAATTCCCTGTTTTTTGTTTCTCCCCATAAAAATAACCACAAAAAATATACAAAATAGTTCATAAAAGCCAATAAAAGTACAAAATGTTCAAAAAACATAAAAAAATATAAAACAACAAAAAGAAGAAAAAAACAGTTCTTTTTAGAACTACCTCCAATTTCTAAAAAAAAGGCTACATTTGTTTTAAACTCTATCATTCATTTTTACCCATGGTACGCTCCCCAGTACGCTCCGCGGTGCGCGTACCGGGCGCTCCCCTCGAACAAATCAAAAAAAAAATTTTTTTCACCCGCTGGGCCCTTTTATAGCCCCCACATCAAACCTAGGGGGTCAAGGGGGGTCTACTCTGCCCCCTTATGGTCATTTCCCCCTTTGTTTTTCCCACCTCTTGTGTCTCGATCCTACCGAGACACAAGATGGCGGCTGCTCCGGAATGTTTTGAATGTTTACAGACACCCGAGAGCCAATCAGCTTTCCGTGCGCACCTCGTGTGGCGCGCCCAGAGCGCTCCCCAGAGCGCGTAACGGGGCGCTGCCATAGATATATATATTTTTTTGAACCTAAATTACTCAAAAACCACTGGAGCACATATCTTGGGACATAGCAAAGGCACATCGGGCTACCAGTCCCTACAATTTTGTCTTACTTACTCGACACTACATTGCCGGACGTCGCCTTTCTTACAGAAACCAGGATGAACGCCTCATCAACGCCCGACATCGCAATAGCCTTCCCTGACGGCTACAAGATTATCCGCAAGGACCGCACCAACCAAACGGGAGGAGGCATCACCATTGTTCATAAGAACACCCTCCGCATCACGACCAGTTCCGATGATCACCTCGCAGCCGCCGAACACCTTCACTTCCAGATCCACACCGACCCCAAGACCACACTCAGAGGCCAAAGAAGAAGAAAGAATTCACCAACCCCACAGCCGGCACCAACGACATCACTCCCTCCTAAGACCTCTGCGACTCCCTAGCCTCATTCTTCCACAACAAAATCGCTGACATACATAACAGCTTCGAAAACCAGTCCGGAGACCAGTACACCCCACCCACCTCCGAAATAAACCCCCCCCCCAACAACCTCTGCACCTGGAACCCAGTCACCACTGAAAAAACCATCCGCCTGATGAACTCCATCCATTCAGGATCGCCAACCGACCCATGTCCCCACCACATTTTCAACAAAGCAGACTCCATTATCGCACTCCATCTTCGAGACGTCATTAACTGCTCCCTCAACTCCGCTACCTCCCCGGGAAGCTGGAAACACGCCAAACTCAGCGCCTTCTTGAAGAAACCCACAGCAGACCCCACTGAACTTAAGAACTACCGCCCCATCTCGCTCCTCCCATTCCCTGCCAAAGTCATTGAGAAAGCCGTCAACAGTCAGCTCGCCGCCTTCCTCGAATACAACAAATCCCTCGACCCATCAC
Source organism: Lissotriton vulgaris (assembly GCF_964263255.1). Taxonomy (NCBI): domain Eukaryota; kingdom Metazoa; phylum Chordata; class Amphibia; order Caudata; family Salamandridae; genus Lissotriton; species Lissotriton vulgaris. Next base: position 33,461 of record NW_028247231.1, read on the forward strand.
AATCTGGGTTCCGAGCCAAGCACAGCACCGAGACGGCCCTCATCGCAGCAACAGACAACATTCGAACACTACTAGACAACGGAGAAACAACTGCCCTCATCCTACTTGACCTCTCCGCAGCTTTTGACACAGTCTGTCATAGCACCCTTATACAACGCCTCAGCAACGCCGGAATACAAGGAAAAGCATTGGACTGGATCATTTTGCTCCTCGCCGGAAGAACCCAAAGAGTCCGCCTCCCCCCTTTCAGATCAGAGTCCACCGAAGTCATCTGCGGCGTACCACAAGGTTCATCACTCAGTCCCACCCTCTTCAACGTCTACATGAGTCCCCTCACATCCATTGCGCACCAACACAACCTCAACATCATCTCCAACGCAGACGATACCCAGCTGATCATCTCCCTCACCAAACACCGCCAAAACCAACCTACACGAAGGGATGAAAGAAGTAGCTGAGTGGATGAAGAACAGCCGTCTAAAACTGAACTCGGATAAAACGGAAGTACTCATCTTAGGATCATCCCCCTCCGCTTGGGATGACTCATGTTGGCCACCGGCCCCGGGAAACGCCCCCACACCTACGGACCACGCACGTAACCTGGGCTTCATCCCGGACTCCTCCCTCTAGATGACCAGACAAGTCAACGCCGTCTCATCATCACGCTTCAACATCCTACGTATGCTCAAAAAATCTGCTGTTGGATCCCCACGAAACAAGAAAGACGGTCACCCACGCACTGGTCACAAGCCGACTGGATTACGGAAACACCCTTCACGCCGGAACCATAGCCAAACTACAGAAAAAACTCCAACGCATCCAAAACGCCTCAGCCAGACTCAATCTAGACGTCCCCTGCCAAGCTCACATTTCCGGTCACCTGAAAGACCTCCACTGGCTCCCCGTCAACAAGAGAATAACGTTCCGTCTCCTCACCCACGCACACAAAGCCCTCTACGACCTAGAACCCGAATGCCTCAACACGCGCCTGTCCTTTTACACCCCCACCCGCCAACTTCGATCATCCAATCAAGCCCTCGCCGCAATTCCACGCATCCACAGATCCACCATGGGGGGAAGATCCTTCTCCTACTTAGCGGCCAAAACCTGGAATTCTCTCCCCACCCACCTCCGCCTTACTCAGAACCACCTCTCCTTCAGAAAACAACTAAAAACGTGGATATTCGATAAGTAAGTACCCCCCTCCCTCAAGCGCCTTGAGACCCTCTGGGTGAGTAGTGCGCTATATAAATGATGAACTTGAACTTGAACACATGTGTTTCTTGTTTTTGTGAGCAGTGTAGGCAGACATATGTGTTTCTTGTTTTTGTGAGCAGTGTAGGCAGACACACATCTTATAACACTGGGTTGTTGATAGAAACTGCTTCATGCAGACAGACATGCAGCAGGGAAGCCTCCTGTTTGTGAGATGCCCTGTGGAGGCCGATAGACTGAACCCTGCACCATTAGTAATGCTGCTTAGAGTAGAGTCTGCAACCACTGCTTTTTTTATATCATGTCATTAGTGCAACCAAACATGCCATACACACTGCACAATTTATATTACATGATTTATGTATGATAATAAATAGTAAAACCTTCTCTGTGAATACAGTGCCCATAGAATTTAGCCAGAAACAGGAGCCCTTGGCACAGTAGTACCAAGGCTGAGAATACCTGTCGTAAAGTGCACTTAACTGATGGAAAGGCCCAATAATGTTCTTCACTGTAGTGACGCAGGCAAATACTATAAACACTGCACCTTGTGCTTATTGTAATCACGCAAACAAATTGTGCCCAGATCACTATATGGATATAACCATAGTGTAAACAAACAGACTGTAAACAGATCACTGTTTCCATGATGTTTGTGCAGTTAGAGACAAAGGCAGATTGTAAACACTGCTAGAGTTGTGCTATTAGCCACAAAGACGCTGTGAACACTACACTAGTAGTAAGGTGGGGGCCTGTTGCAGTCAGACACATAGTCAGACTACACATTGCGTTCATCTGTAACATCAATGGCACTGTCACCCACATGGGTGCTCTGTCAGTATAACACGATTTGTGCGGTGTGCTTAGTGCAACCAGAAACACTGCATATCTGTAACTTTAAAGGTGCTTTGTAAAACCTACACTAGTGTCAATGTGTGTGGAGAACTGATTGAACCCATCCAGGGCTCAACTGTCCCTGCGTGTGCTTCTTCATGCATACAATAGAAATGGAGTTTACACCTTGTAGGGTGTGTGCTTGTAAGGTTGCTCTATTTGTTTGTGATCCTTTGTGGAAAGTGTTTTCATGTTGTGTGTCATCACCACTGAAGTGCGGTCTTTGTGTTATGGGACACTGAGCTTAGTAGTTTGCTGGATGGAGACATGTGGGGAAAGGCGTAAGCTACCAGTGGCGGACAGCTCAGCAGGTCCTATTATGGTATTTCCTATGACCGTAGTCCACTTAGCTGGTTTTTGCGCCGAGTTGTCCATTCTGAGAATATGTTTAAAGTTAACCAGCCTGATTCATGAAGCAAAATTGCGCCCACAATAGCTGCGAAAATGCTATCGCGGGACGCAGTTCCCATAATCGGAATTCACCATCAAAAATGCAATTTCACAAACACAGATTTGTGAAATCGCAAAAATATTCGCAGAATGCCGGCAGGATACCAATTGTGAATCGGAAATAGCGAGAAAGCACGGATTCTGCAAAAATAATTGCGAAATCGCACATTACTTGCAATCGGTATTCATAAAAAATCGCTGTTAGCGAAAAAGCCAAACATCGCATTTAGCGAGGCGCAAATTAAGGACAACCCAAAGCAGGTGGTAACCATCAAACCCATAGGAAAAAAAAAATTGAAAAACCGTTGGCCAATAAGTAACTGGTGCAGGCCTAACCAAACACACTTAAGGGGAAGCAGCATCAACAGAAGGAGTCTCACAATGCCAGGAATGTACATGGTGGTCAGGCGGCGAAGGCTACAGCGAGCAGCAAGGAGGAGACGCAGAATCCAGGAGAGGATATTCCGCCAGCGGGTCACCCTGCTGGGCCAGACCAGAGAGCAAATATATGCAAAGTACCGGCTGAATGGGGCTATGATCATCAACCTTATACAGGACCTTGACCCCCTGATGCAGCACCCAACAAGGCGGACCAATGCCGTCCCAACACATGTCCAGATATTGTGTAGCCTGCACCTCCTGGCCTTCGGGAGCTTCCAGGGGATAGTTGCGGTAGCTGGGGGGATATCCCAGCCCACCATGTCCCGCTGCCTACATAGTTTCCTTGACGCAATGCTGACCCAGCTACACCACCACATCAAATTTCCCACCAGCCAACAGGAATTGGATGAGACCAAGCTTCAATTCTACAATGTTGCCCGTTTCCCACACGTGATAGGATGCATTGACTGTACCCACGTCCACATTTGCCCACCTGCTGCAACGGAGTACATGTACTGCAATCGCAAGTCCTACCACTCCCTCAACATCCATCCGGTCCCCCACTCCGGCCACATTGCGCCCAATGTTGTACAGCTGTAGCTGTATGGCACCTTGGCGGTGTGCCTGCAGCTGATGTATATGGAGCATGCGTCGTTCCACGCTCATTCTGCCCAGCCCCTGTCCATTCCCCCTCCTGCTGATAGGTGCATTGGTCTGCAGGCGAGACCTGCCATGCCTGCTCTGCTGCCCTGACACAGTGGGGGGCCGCTGTGTTGCCGCTGTTGTGGGCCCAGATGTTAAAGCACCAGCTGCTGGTGGTGTCACGGTAGGTGTTGCTGGTGCGGCAGGGGCTGGGGGCACACTAGTAGTGGGCCTGGCTGCGGGTGTAGTAGCAGCGGCAGAGGCTGGGGGCACACTAGTAGTGGGCCTGGCTGCGGGTGTAGTAGCAGCGGCAGAGGCAGGGGGCACACTAGTAGTGGGCCTGGCTGCGGGAGTAGTTGCTGCACCAGACGCAGGAGGCACACTGGTGATGGACCTGGCTGCAGGAGTTGTTGCTGCGGCAGGGGCTGGTGGCTGTGTATGTGGCGGCACCTCCTCCTAATCCTGTGCCTCCTCATCTATTTGGCGCATCTCGCTGTCGCTGCTGTCTGCACCACCTGAGAGGGGAAGTGGACGTTCATTAGTTGCATGTATCACACCCACAGAGTTCACCGTGGACGCAATACCCTGCCAGATCCTGCGTTTTTCCTGCTCCGGCACCCTCCTAGAGTCCTTACCAAACAGTTTGGAGTGGTTGGCCACCACCCCTTCTATTAAATGCTCCAGCTCCTGCTCGGAGAATTTTTACTTTCTCTTCCGCCCTGTGGTGTTGCTGGGCCCAGGAACTGCATCCTCAGACATTGCAGCACTGTAGTTTCAGAGTAGAAATCCAAACAGAATTGCAGGAGCTCTCCCAGTTGCTGACTCGAGGTCTGCCTCACTGTGGTGAATGGGGGTGGGAACTGGCTGCTTCCTGGTTGTGATGTCATCACTGTGCTCGAAATGCGACTTCCCGTTTTTCCGTTCTCGCGATTTTGCGATCTCGCAATTAGCGATCTCGCTATTTGCGATATCGCTATTTGCGATATCGCAATCCCGACACGGATGTAGCCGGAAATAGCGATTTTTCTGCGATTATCGATAATCGCAAACGGCTTTTGCGGCCGCGTGCGATTCGCTTTTTTTTATCGCTAAACATCATGAATTCCTTTCTGCGATTTCTCAATAGCGATTCGCAATTTTTCGCTATTAGAGAATCGCAGATTCCGGTTTTCATGAATCAGGCTGAATGCTTCTGAGCAGGCATAGATCACAGGGATAAATGGTGGAAAAGTGTGTCGGATGGGCTTTATTACTATCATCTCAAATCTATTTGTCATTGTGAGATGAAAAGAAGCAGGCATAGCAGGTAGCTTGTTGGGACCTGCAGTGGAGGAGTAAGTGAAATCCCTCTGTTGGCCAGAAGCATGTGGCAGAGCTCTCCAGCTCTTTTGTTGATGGGTGGTTTACTGCTGTGGACTGGTACAGTACTGGGTGTAGGGCATGACCCATAGCTGTTTTGTCATATGTGAGTGTAAGAGTGTCAAACAGATTAATGGAATTATTACACAGCCTGTATGACCCACACTCAGCTGCCCGTACGCTGAGTGTTATGGTATGAGTGTTAATATAGCCTTATAGCCCACCGTAGAGGGCTGTACCGGCTATTAAATGGCCCTCTCCAGGTTTAAAGGCCCCGAGCCGAAGGCGAGGGCCTTTAACAGGGGGAGAGGTACTTTAATAGTGGTATAGCCCATCTACAAAGGGCTATAAGGCTATTAGAACACTCTGTAACTAGGGGACAGAATGTTCTAACAAAAAAAACAAAGCCTTTGGGAGCGTGAGGGGATTGGAATCCCCTCAGGTTCCCTGAAGCCTTTGTTCACAGCCAGAGCTTAGAAAGCGGAGAAAGCAGTGCCCCCTCGAGTACCTTACAGTAAGGCGGTATGATGATACATGGTTCAAGCCGGAGTCAAAATGTTCTACTTAAAATTAATTTTTAGCAGACCTGGCAATTCACACGTTGCCTAGTGTCAAAATAAAGGACCCCCTGCTACTAATAGTAGTTCCTATGGCAGGGAAAATACAATTCTGAAAAATAACACCCCTAGGCAACAATTGGCTAAGTAAATGATTGAGACCTATTCAAACATATGTATGGTGTTATAGACTCAGTGTAAAAGAACTTCATATTAAAAGGTTCATTTTATTGTTGCAATTTCATATACAAATATTTAAAAAATGTTGTTTTAGAGGACAGACTACTTTCCGAGCCACTCCAGATGAAGGCCATATCCTATACTTATCGAAAACTGTGCAACAACCTACCGGACTCTTTTCAAACTAGATAAACAGCAATCTGACCTGGGTCAGCTGGAAGATAAGGACTGGCAGACGGCACTGATGTCCCCCAGGGAGGCGGCAATAAGCCATCGTTTTCGTCTGATAGAATTAACAATGGGTGGCTTTGGGGTAACAGTTGGTGTAGCGCTCAGTTGCAATGCATTGGGAAGCCAATTTACAACCATTGACAGTTGGATGGTGTAGGAAGGTGGCTACCTGACTATGGTTACCCCAGATTTATTTGCCTTGTGTTTAGCTGGTTTTCGACTTAGTTGGCCTGGTTCCCTGCTAATCAGGGCCCCATGATATCTGCTCTCTCTGTAAAATGGATTCCATGCACCCTAGGTGCATAACTAGATTGGCTTGGGTCACCTTATCAGCCCCTGTACAGAGCACTATAGGTGCCCAGGGCATAGGTGCATCCAAGGCCTCCCAGGGGCTGCAGCATATCTTTTGCCACCCCTGGCTGGCTATCTAAAATTGACACAACTGGCTGATCACTCAGCTGGGGCAAGGTGGTGTAATCACCCCTTGCTTAGATATAGTATGCCTATATCTAAACCTATCTGTAAACATATAAACCTGTGAGCCACTCCTATGGCAGGCCTTAACAATCCTGAAGGCAGAGAGCGTGGTTTAATGTGAGATGGTGCTCTAGCATGAGCTGAGCCTGTCTGCAGCTGTCGGGACCAATTCCCTTAGCTGTTCCGGGATAATGCTAAACCATATACTATTAAGTGCATTATAATCCTCGCGGTTATATGTCAACTTTGGTTTGGGTTTATCAAAACATGTCGTGTAAGGTGTCATACAAATTGGAATACTACCCCCTCACCAGTCCTGGCGACGGGGGTAGCATTCCACCCCTCTAGAGCGGACGACATGTTACTTTTGCTAAAACGCGGTTGATTTTTAAAAGAGCCTTAGATCCACAAAATGGATGCTTCTGCCACAGACACATGTCTGACCTCCTGCTGCTGACCGAAACTCAGCAGAGCAGGCCTGAACAAAGGCTTTCCTGTCACAGGGAGGTGTCACACCACCCCAGACAGGAGATAGATTGTAGCAGGGAGGTTTGAAAGAAACCAGACAGTGCCTGGGGAGCACAAGGCTTCCCCTTGCATAATCCGGTCAAACCGGTTCTGGGGCACACCAGCCCCAGCTCCAGTGTGACCTGGACAAAGGAAAGGGGGTGTAACCGCCCCCCTTCCTGGTCCCACCCATAGGGAGGGACCTAGCAGGAGATCCACCCCTCAGATTGGAATAAGAGTGGTAGCAGTGCCAATGCAACTCAGATCATCCTGAAATCAACTTTAAACTAAGAAGACAACTGGACTTCGACTTTCTGATGAATAGAAGACTGAAGAGCATCTCCCTTGTGGCCTAGGAGGGGCCACCCTGTGAACACAGGCACCACCCAGCACCTCGATGTCTGCTTTGCCGCCACCTCCCGCCGGAGCCCGAGTGCAGAGCCTGATAAGACCCAGCTTCCGAGACTTTTCACAGCCCGATCCACAGTCCCTGCAAAGAAGGGACCCGTGGAGGCACCGAGAGACGTGGGACCGGACATCTTGGAAGACCCCCGAGACGCTAACTGCGCAGCACCCGAGGCACCCTCGACTCTGTGCTTCGGGGTTTAGGAAGCCCCACAACCGAGCAGCATATGCACCAAAGATCAGCCCTCCAGCATCTCTTGATCTGCGTGGGGCCCTTTTGCTTTGTGCCACTTGACTTGCAATCTTGGCCACTTGCCACGTGATCAGCGGCCATCTTGGCGACAAAACCTACAATTTACACTGTGAGTCTGGTTGCTCCGGACCTGCCCTCGCTCCTGTAGAAAGGAGTACCCGCTCTGACCTTGTTGGTATGAGTAATAAGCCTTTTTCACTTTCTGCGTGGCTTGCATTAGCCAAGGCTTTTTGCTTTAAACGAGTTGCCAACACAGCCATCAGCTAGAACTTTTGTAGGACAGCTTGTGATCGACTCCTGAACGTCCTTGACCTCTTCGTGTACACGTGGCTGCAGAGAGAAGCAACACCTCATCACCTGTTTGCACCCGACTTTGCCTGGTTCCAATCTGGTTCCACGGTGGTCACTGGTCAGTGACTTTGAACATTGTCCCCTCTGCTTTCAGGTCTTCACCACTTCAGATCCACCCTTGGATCACACCGGACACTTCTGCTTCCCATCGCCTGCAGCATCTTCAGCTCCAAGCACCAAGAGCCTGCGTGTCAAAACCCGACGCCACTTGGACCCTGTGCACCCACTTCCTGTGGGTGAGGTAACATTGCAACGCCGGTGTTCCTACACTGGTACACTCCTCTAGGGTGTGTGTCTTAAGTTTTGTTCCTCTAGGTTCAGCGGAAGTATCTTTAAACTAACTTTGTGTAACTTTTACGCACCATTGACATTGCATTGGTGCACTTTACGTGCTGCACCCGAGTCCTGCGGGCTTCTCCCGACTTCAGCATTGCTGGTCCTGACTGCTCCCAGCGATTCTCTAGGCCCTAGGCCTAACCGCTATTCGATTGATATCTCTTATACCATTTTTTTAGTATATGGTTTGAGTGGCCACCCGCCCTCATCCATAATTGTGCAACTTTATATGTTATACTGTGCTTTTGATTTAACGCTTGTGCCCCTTTGCTCATAAAGAGTACTGGGGATTAATTTAGAAATAAACACATATATTTTTATAATATATACTTGTGTGGTGTCCTTTCATTTGGTATTACAGGATTGTATGTGGTAAAACAGCTCGCTTCACACAACCTCTTAAGTTAAGCCTTTAAGGCTGCTTAGTCCATGCTACCCCTAGGATAGCTTGTCTAACAAGGTTGACCTACAACCAGACACCATAAGGGATTGTTTGGACTGATACAAGGTGCTTCCAGAATTGGAAACACCACATGTCAGGCCAACTTCTCACAGATGGGTGGCCGAAATGGACAGATGTATGATTGCCGAAAAGGAAGTGTATAAACTTAGGGGCTGCCCCAAGAAATGGGGAAAATGGAATGCATGTAGGGGTGAAATCTGTAGCTCCCCCACCGCAGATATGGCCATGGACAATACAACACTTGCACACGTCCGGGCCCGCTGCCGTACCGTTTCCAATATTTTGAAATGTCTGTCTTAATGATTCTTGTTTACCACTGTATTACTGTAATGATGTCTCTGCATTGTTTTACCGTAATAAAATTTCATTAAAAAAAAAAATGTTGTTTCACAGACATGTAACACTAAACATGCACAAGCTACCAACTTCTACCAGACTCTGGACATTTTTGGGCTGCACCAATTGGTAGAGCTACCCACTCACTCTGCGGGGCACTCATTGGACGGAGTCTGTTCTAATCTTCTGGCACTATCTATTCTTAACCCAGTCCCACAAATTTGGACAGACCACAGTCTTATTCCGTTTAATATCTGTTTTTCAGGTCAGACTAAAACTTCTAATGCTCACCAACAGTTTACTTCTAATATAAATTGGAGTAAGGTTGCTGAAACTTTAAAAGCTAACCCTCCACGCCAGTTGCAACCTCCTAGTTTGTTAGCAGATGCCTCTTATGATTCTAGAAATTTCCACTCCTGGATGCACCAAGTCATCACAGAATGTGCCCCGCCTAAAGCCCTCCATTGTAAGGGCACATAGCAAAAATCAAATGCCCCCTGGTTCTCACAGATGTTGGCAGAAAGTCACCTAATATGTAGGAAAATGGAGCGTAAATGGAGGAAATCTTATGATCAATCTGCCAAAATGGCCTACGTTCAACAACGCATATTCTATTTGGCTAATATTAAGCTGGCCAAAAGAGAATACTATATTAAGGCTATTAGTGATGCCCAACAAAAGCAAAAAATGGTCTTTTCTATAGTCAAATCTTTCATGCATCCTAAAGTTCTCCAGCCGACAATTTCAGCTTCAGAAGCTTTCTGCAACCAAATTGCCGACTTCTTTGAGGAGAAGATTGCGCTCATCCAAAAGGACTTTCCTATCCCTTCCCCGGATGCTCCTACTAGTCAACTAGAGAGGGGGGACAATATCCCTTACGCTCTGAGTACTTTTCGACCTGCCTCTCTTCTTCAAACTAGAGAAGTCATTATGGCCTGTAAGTCAGGAGCACCCTCTGATTCCTGCCCTCCCCAGATAATTGATATAGTTAACCCCACTATTAATGCCATTGTTAATGTGTAATTGAGCTCAGGAATCGTACCCTGGGACTGGAAAAAAGCGATTGTCAAGCCGTTAATGAAGAAACCTAACAAACCCACAACTGACTTGTCAAATCTCCGCCCAATATCACTCCTTCCAGTTTTAGGTAAAATAACAGAGCAGATAGTTTACCAAGAACTAAAGGATTTTGTGGATACTCATGATATTTTACACCCGCAACAGTCAGGCTACCGTCCTAGACACTCGACCGTAACTGCACTCATCGAGCTCACTGACTCCATCAAATTCCTGCTCGATGAAGGGAGTAGGGCCGTCCTGATTCTGCTGGACCTCACGGCAGTGTTTGATACCATCTCTCACGAAATCTTGATTGATAGACCGAGAGGCATAGAGATAACAGACGCTGCCCTGTCTTGGATAGTTTCCTTCTTGACCGATAGATTTCAATCGGTCTCTCTGGGTCCTTTTCTTTCCAAGGACAAAACGGTCTTATCGGGGTCCCTCAGGGCTCGATCTTAAGCCCATTATTGTTCAATATTTATATGATCCCTCTTATTGCATTAATAGAGTCATACGGCATATTTGTAGCATCTTATGCCGATGACACCCAACTCGTGGTCTCTCTTGATAAAAATTCTACTAAAGCTGAACAAAATCTTAAGACCTGCTTGACGGATGTATTCCGCTGGATGGATAACAACCATCTAAGTTGTAATACCAACAAAACAGAGATACTACCTTTGGGAAAAGAGGCTGCCTTTTGCTCTAAGGACTGGTGGCCGGAAGATTCTCCCGCACCGCCTCCTTCAGTCGAAACTGCAAGAAACCTAGGGGTCCTATTCGACTCCTCTCTTTCTTTCGACCAGCATGTAAGTAACACAGCAGGATGCTGTTTTAGCATTATTAGATCCCTTAAGAAGTTTTTCGACTACTTGCCTATAGATTCTCGAAAATCGGTCGCAGTAGCTCTGATATTATCGCGATTAGATTACTGCAACGGCCGGTGTTAAAAAAACACACTTAAAAAGCTGCAGAGCGTTCAACACGAGGCAGCGAGACTAGTATTGAAACTATCTAGAAAATCCTTTACTTCTAGTGCGCTTCAAACCCTTCACTGGCTGCCCCTACACAAAAGGATCCTCTTTAAAATCCTGCTAACCGCCTTCAGATCCCTCAACAAGACAGGCCCGAAATACCTTATGAGACGTTTTACTCGTTATGACCCGCTGAGATGCTTGAGGTCATCGGGAGAAAATCTAATCAACATCCCTAGATTCAAGCTTAAAACCAAAAGAGGAAAGACGCTTACAGTACTGGCCTCCAAGGCCTGTAATACCATGCCCTTGAATCTCAGACTACTTGTACAAGAAAATGCCTTCAGGAGACAGTTAGTAACCTGAACAACAGTACAAAATACTTTCCAGAATAGAGCAACACCAATGTATATAATGTATATAATGAACAAACATATATAAGGTGCAAAATTAGACAACAGTAATAAAAGAATGCATAACTAAACATTAAACAAACACATGTAAATATATGACAATGTACAACACAGTAGCTAATTAATAGGTTTTTTTGACACACTATATCGGCTCCCATCACACGGTCATACGTTGAGGAGCCAAAATCACATAATGGCAAGAAAAACAAGCTGAAAACCATAGGAAATAGTGGATTGCGGCTCATTTTCTGAGGTTTTGAACTGCAGACGTCCATTAATGGGTGTGAACACCACAGGTCATTGGTGCAGCCTCAGCAAGTTCTTTTCTTTTTGGAGGAGGGGACTTAGGGGCGTGGTGGGAGCAAAAGTACTTCTTAGGTACTTCTCGACCGAGGCCTTCTCCTCCAAGGCACCGCCCCATCCACACACTCACACAGTGAGATTATTTTCGTAGTTGGCAGGTGTTTTGTGAGTATAGTGGTCCTTTATTTGGGGTGCTCGCTGGACAATGCAGAGTTCGTTAAACATTGCTCTTCTAACTGTAGGTAGCCAGTTGAGTGATTATTGGTTCAAAGTGCAGTTAGAAGAAGAAGTACTCACTGTGCCCTTTAGGACTTTTTGTATGTGTCATGATATCTAATTTCTAATTTATCGCAGCCTGGTACATCACAGTGTTATTTTACCACTTATCTCTCTCAGACATCAGGTACTTGCACTACTCCTGGAAATTCCCACATTCTGAGAACCACGAGCCAGGAACTCTAGAACTATTCAAAAGTATACAGAAATAGAGAAAGGCAGCAAGTCATCGCAAACATTCTATATACATACATACTATTACATCACCTTTCCCCTTATCAAAATAACAAAAATAAACAAAAAACAACAAAATAAAAAATAAATAAATCATACTCCTAATACTTAATAAAATCATTAAATCTAGACGGAGTCTTAGTCAACCTACCGCTCCGGGTGACAGCAGAAGAAGAAGAAGCCTGACCCGTAGATGAAGTATTGAAATTCAATGAACTGGCACGCAGATTAGGAACAGATGAAACAGTTGTGTCAGGTGAAATCCAATGAGCCCACCCACAATGATCCGTAGACCCTCTGTTTTTGGCTCTATTAACCACCAGAGCTTGATCCTTAGACATCTTAACCAATTGCCTCATGTGCCACTAACCCTTATCTCCAAGGAAAACAGTTCCCTTGCTAACTTTAGCCACTTTTACAAGACTAGAAAAAACCGAACTCCCCTTCAACACCCTGAAAGTTTTCCTAATCAACACCCAATCTCCTACCTCAAAACCCTGGGAATCTGTACATCTCTTTCCATCAAAAATTTTCTTCATAGAAACCTGTTTACTCCTGACCACCTCAGCTAAATTACCATTTCTATTAAGCACAGTAGACTCTGGAATTTTTTTTTCTAACCAAGCCGGAAACAGAGCTGAATGCACCTTTCTTCCCCTTAATAACTCAAATGGCGTAACCTCCGTAGTACAATGAGGGGAAGTATTGTAACTCCAAACCTTTTCCTCAATAAAGGAACCAACATCCAATCCAGAAGCTATGGCAGTTTGAATACCCTCCTTCACAACTTTGTTGCCACGTTCCACCAAACCATTAGAGGACGGCGAATAGAGTGCCACTCTGAGATGTTTCACATCCTGCACACTTAAGAACTTACAAATCTTCTCGGAGACAAAGTGCGTTCCATTATCTGTAACTAAAAATTTGGGTGCCCCCTCCATCATGAAAAGTTTTTCCAAAAACCTTACCGTATTGTTCGAATTAGGAGCATCCACAAACCTGTAATATAACCACTTTGAAAAGTAATCCACAGCCAGAATTAAAAATCTCATCCCTTCCGGTAAAAAATTATAAGAACCCGAGAAATCTAAACCTAGTTTCTCCCATGCTGAATCTAGAAAAACCGTAGGAGGCAAAGGTACAGAAGGCAACTTCCAGTGTTTATCAGAGAGTAAACACTCTTCACAATCATTTACAAGAGACCTCACCTGTGCATCCAACCCAAGCCACCAATAGGGGATTCCTCAAACTGTTTCTTCAATCTGGCCAGTGCTTCTAAATAAACATTCCACACCCTGTCCCCAGACTGACCGACTGGAGGAGGAATAGGCGTAAGGCTGTAAAAAATACGCTGAGCAGCGAGGCCCAAACTGCCAAATAATAAGGCAAATTTGCGAGGAGGAGAATACTCAAGTGCATCTATAGCCACTAGGTGATTTTGAAACAAACCCAACCATTCAGGCCACAAAAGAGTATTTTACCTCGTTTGTCCAGGAAAGGTGGAGGTGTGTAATATCTTTGACAAAGGACATGTTTACAATACTCCCAAATTGACAGAAGTGTAAAAAATTCAAACCCCAACCAACCGAAACCTGTAAAAGCAAGAATATTAATAATCTCTTTTTTTAAATGAATATTAAAACAGTCTCGAAGTCTTCGAAAAATATTGCTGAAGTGATAAATCTGTAAAAACAGACGCTCACCCCAAAAACCCAAACTTCAAAATGCTTGTACGATGAAAGCAACTGTCCGAGCTCTGATTCTCTTTTTCTGATAAAAAAAATGGAGTCACGTAGACGACGCACAGCCGGGTGGCTTCCTTGCGCGTAAAAGTGTTACCGTAGCTGCTGAACGCCTTGCGTCACCTTCAGAACGAAGACACACGCCAGTATCGAAGCTCGTGAACAGAGAACATCAGTGTCACGATGAAGACAAACGTCACCTTCGAAGCTCTTGAAAGAGAACACCAGTGTCGTAACGAAGGCCCAGAGCGAGGTAAAGTGACCGACTTGAATGATGCAGATTCTATCACCGTTAAACCAGCTCCACAGGACAGCTCTCGTGAAAGCCCTTCAGATCCATAAATCAATCAAAAATCCAATATAGACGAGTAAAACGACTTCCGTTAACCGAAATTCACGAAGGCAACAGTCAACGTAAATCCAGTGACCGTAGACAAAAATGTGAGTAGCAAACACTCCACATAGGCAAACGTAGATGATCCTACCGTAATCCGACGTATCCATTAAATTTAGAAAATAATTGGACATCAATACTGCCGTAGGTCATAAACCACCGATAATGCCATAGGTCAAAGTCTTCCCTCTTCCACATCTTCCATTTTCCACTGCATATATGAAGGGTTTCCAGAAAACTTTTAAAGACACGTGGGTCGGTGGGTGAATACAATTAAACCCAATCATCGCTAATTTGTAATAAGCAGGAACGCTGTAAACTTCATTAAGTAAAAGTAGAAGTTTATTTCCAAGTTATTCTTCCACAATACAATTGCGTCCTGACTCACGGAGTTCCCACAGCAACTGAGAACCAGTCTGAGAACCACGAGCCATGAACTATAGAACTATTCAAAAGTATACAGAAATAGAGAAAGGCAGCAAGTCATCACAAACATTCTATATACATACATACTATTACATCTGCTGAAAGTGTAAATGGGAACCCCTCCCTATCAGTCTCTAAATGCTTCCTATTAACCAATCTCCAAAAGGGGTCATGAGGTCAGACCATCAGACAGAGTCTAGCCCACAGTCGGTCAGACTCTAGTATCCCCAATTTCACAGACTCTATCAAAGTCCTCAGTGATACGGTCACAATATTGAGGTGGTCAAAACATCGACCTGCAGAAATACAGACTACCACTATATTGTCACGGTAAGTAGAAGTGTCAAGAATCTATATGTTCCCATTGCTCTCTCCCTCATGTTTTTTCTCTGCATACCCTGTGTTGCTCTTTCCTTTGAGTTCTGGTTTACGCACCCTCCTCCATCCACTTTACATTGCTCCGAATCCCCCAAACAAACTTGTTCAGTCATTGCCTTAGTCCTCGACCTCGGATAGTGTTGTTCTCTCATTGAGTTTTAGGTAAACCAGCAGCAGCCTGCCAGGGGGCCAGTACCTGTACAATAAGAAGAGGCTTCTACACAAAGGTGTTTTGTGTATTTTGTTTGACTTCTGTTACTGTACACTTGCGTACAGTACTGTAGGAAGGTGGCTACCTGACTATGGTTACCCCAGATTTTTTGCCTTGTCTTTAGCTGGTTTTCGACTTAGTTGGCCTGGTTCCCTGCTAATCAGGGCCCCAGGCTATCTGCTCTCTCTGTAAAATGGATTCCATGTACCCTAGGTGCATAACTAGATTGGCTTGGGTCACCTTATCAGCCCCTGTGCAGAGCACTATAGGTGCCCAGGGCATAGGTGCATCCAAGGCCTACCAGGGGCTGCAGCATATTTTTTGCCACCCCTGGCTGGCTATCTAAAATTGACACAACTGGCTGATCACTCAGCTGGGGCAAGGTGGTGTAATCACCCCTTGCTTAGATATAGTATACCTATATCTAAACACATATAAACCTGTGAGCCACTCCTATGGAAGGCCTCATCAATCCTGGAGGCAGAGTGCGTGGTTTAATGTGAGATGGAGCTCTAGCATGAGCTGAGCCTGTCTGCAGCTGTCAGGAACAACTCCCTAAGCTGTTCCAGGACAATGCCATACCATATACTATTAAGTGCATTATAATCCTCGTGGTTATATAGCAACTTTGGTTTGGCTTTATCAAAACATGTCGTGTAAGGTGTCATATGAATTGGAATACTACCCCCTCGCCAGTTCTGGCGATGGGGGTAGCATTCCACCCCTCTAGAGGGAGACGACATGTTACTTTGCTAAAATGCGGTTGATTTTTAAAAGAGCCTCAGATCCACAAAATGGATGCTTCTGCCACAGACACATGTCTGACCTCCTGCTGCTGACCGAAACTCAGCAGAGGAGGCCTGGACAAAGGCTTTCCTGTCACAGGGAGGTGTCACACCACCCCAGACAGGAGATAGTGGATTGTAGCAGGGAGGTTTGAAAGAAACCAGACAGTGCCTGGGGAGCACAAAGCTTCCCCTTGCATAATCCGGTCAAACCGGTTCTGGGGCACACCAGCCCCAGCTCCAGTGCGACCTGGACAAAGGAAAGGGGGTGTAACCGCCCCCCTTCCTGGTCCCACCCATAGGGAGGGACCTAGCAGGAGATCCACCCCTCAGATTGGACTAAGAGTGGGAGCAGTGCCCTAGCACAGCAGATCATCCTGAATCAACTTTAAACTAAGAAGACAACTGGACTTCGACATTCTGATGAATAGAAGACTGAAGATCATCTCCCTTGTGGCCTAGGAGGGGCCACCCTGTGAACACAGGCACCATCCAGCAACTCGACGTCTGCTTTGCCGCCGCTTCCCGCCGAAGCCCGAGTGCAGAGTCTGACAAGACCCAGACTCCCAGACTTCTCACAGCCCGATCCACAGTCCCTGCAAAGAAGGGACCAGTGGAGTCACCGAGAGACGTGGGACCGGACATCTTGGAAGACCCCTGAGACGCTGACTGCGCAGCACCTGAGGCACCCTCGACTCTGTGCTTTGGGGTTCAAGAAGCCCCACAACCGAGCAGCATTTGCACCAAAGATCAGCCCTCCAGCATCTCCACAATCTGTGTGGGGCCCTTTTGCTTTGTGCCACTCGATGCGCCACGTGGTCATTGGCCATTTTGGTGACGAAACCTACAATTCACACTGCGGGTCTGGTTGCTCCAGACTTGCCCTCGCTCCTGTAGAAAGGAGCACCCGCTCTGACCTTGCTGGTCCGAGTAATAAGCCTTTTTCACTTTCTGCGTGGCTTGCATTAGCCAAGGCCTGTTTGCTTCAATCAAGTTGCCGACACTGCCATCAGCTTGAGCCTTCGTGGGACAGCTCGTGATTGACTCCTGGATGTCCTTGACCTCTTCGTGTCCACGTGGCTGCAGAGAGAAGCGACACCTCATCACCTGTTTGTACCCGACTTTGCCTGGTTCCAATCTGGTTCCACGGTGGTCACTGGTCAGTGACTTTGAAAATAGTCCCCTCTGCTTTCAGGTCTCCACCATTACAGATCCACCCTTGGATCCACCGGACACTTCTCCTTCACATCCCCTGCAGCATCTTCAGCTTCAAGCACCAAGAGCCTGCGTGTCAAAACCCGACGCCACTTCGACCCTATGCACCCGCTACCTGTGGGCGAGGTAACATTGCAACGCCGGTGTTCCCACACCGGTACACACCTCTAGGGTCTGTGTCTAAAGTTTGGTTCTTCTAAGTTCAGCGGAAGTGTCCTTAAACTCTATTTGTGTAACTTTTACGCACCATTGTCATTGCATTGGTGCAAACCGCACTTTAAGTGCTGCACCCGAATCCAGCATTGCTTGTCCCGACTGCTCCCAGCGATTTCCTAGGCCCTAGGCCTAACCACTGTTCGATTGGTATCTCTTATACCATTTTTTTAATATATGGTTTGAGTGGCCACCCGCCCTCATCCATAATTGTGCAACTTTGTATGTTATACTGTGCTTTTGATTTAACGCTTGTGCCCCTTTGCTCATAAAGAGTACTGGGGATTACTTTAGAAATAAACACATATATTTTTATAATATATACTTGTGTGGTGTCCTTTCATTTGATATTACAGGATTGTATGTGGTAAAACAGCTCGCTTAACACGACCTCTTAAGTTAAGCCTTTAGGCTGCTTAGTCCATGCTACCCCTAGGATAGCTTGTCTAACAAGGTTGACTTACAACCAGACACCATAAGGGATTGTTTGGACTGATACAAGGTGGTTCCAGAATTGGAAACATCATATATCAGGCCAACTTCTCACAAGTACACACACCTAGCATTAAACCCAAATTCTCAGATGTTACAACTATGCAGATGACACACAAATTAACAA
>NW_028247232.1:0-61000 GCF_964263255.1 Lissotriton vulgaris
GTTCGAGCAAAAACGGCTGATTTTCGACGAAAGAGCTAACACCCCCCATTACGTCATGCTTTAGAAATGTGGAAAATGGTCCATTTTCAAATGTTTTATTTTTGAACGTCAGTTCACATTTGTAGGTGGATCATCAGTGTTAGAGCTAAAATTAGCATGTTTAAAGTGATTTTCATGCTTCCAGGGGCTCGGGAAGTGAAATAAATACCATTTGGAGGCATTTAATGTTCGAGCAAAAACGGCTGATTTTCGACAAAAGAGATAACACCCCCCCATTACGTCATGCTTCAGAAATGTGGAAAATGGTCCGTTTTCAAATGTTTTATTTTTGAACGTCAGTTCACATTTGTAGGTGGATCATCAGTGTTAGAGCTAAAATTAGCATGTTTAAAGTGATTTTCATGCTTCCAGGGGCTCGGGAAGTTAATTAAATACCATTTGGAGGCATTTAATGTTCGAGCAAAAACGGCTGATTTTCGACAAAAGAGATAACACCCCCCCCATTACGTCATGCTTCAGAAATGTGGAAAATGGTCCGTTTTCAAATGTTTTATTTTTGAACGTCAGTTCACATTTGTAGGTGGATCATCAGTGTTAGAGCTAAAATTAGCATGTTTAAAGTGATTTTCATGCTTCCAGGGGCCCAAAACACAAGATTTATGGAATGGTTAAAAGTGCATGAAAATTGCCAATTTACTCACTCTGAGTTCTCAAAAAGGGTTTCTTCACCCCGGGAAGTTAATTAAATACCATTTGGAGGCATTTAATGTTCGAGCAAAAACGGCTGATTTTCGACAAAAGAGATAACACCCCCCCATTATGTCATGCTTCAGAAATGTGGAAAATGGTCCGTTTTCAAATGTTTTATTTTTGAACGTCAGTTCACATTTGTAGGTGGATCATCAGTGTTAGAGCTAAAATTAGCATGTTTAAAGTGATTTTCATGCTTCCAGGTGCCCAAAACACAAGATTTATGGAATGGTTAAAAGTGCATGAAAATGGCCAATTTACTCACTCTGAGTTCTCAAAAAGGGTTTCTTCACCCCGGGAAGTTAATTAAATACCATTTGGAGGCATTTAATGTTCGAGCAAAAACGGCTGATTTTCGACAAAAGAGATAACACCCCCCCATTACGTCATGCTTCAGAAATGTGGAAAATGGTCAGTTTTCAAATGTTTTATTTTTGAACGTCAGTTCACATTTGTAGGTGGATCATCAGTGTTAGAGCTAAAATTAGCATGTTTAAAGTGATTTTCATGCTTCCAGGGGCCCAAAACACAAGATTTATGGAATGGTTAAAAGTGCATGAAAATGGCCAATTTACTCACTCTTAGTTCTCAAAAAGGGTTTCTTCACCCCGGGAAGTTAATTAAATACCATTTGGAGGCATTTAATGTTCGAGCAAAAACGGCTGATTTTCGACAAAAGAGATAACACCCCCCCATTACGTCATGCTTCAGAAATGTGGAAAATGGTCCGTTTTCAAATGTTTTATTTTTGAACGTCAGTTCACATTTGTAGGTGGATCATCAGTGTTAGAGCTAAAATTAGCATGTTTAAAGTGATTTTCATGCTTCCAGGGGCCCAAAACACAAGATTTATGGAATGGTTAAAAGTGCATGAAAATGGCCAATTTACTCACTCTGAGTTCTCAAAAAGGGTTTCTTCACCCCGGGAAGTTAATTAAATACCATTTGGAGGCATTTAATGTTCGAGCAAAAACGGCTGATTTTCGACAAAAGAGATAACACCCCCCCCATTACGTCATGCTTCAGAAATGTGGAAAATGGTCCGTTTTCAAATGTTTTATTTTTGAACGTCAGTTCACATTTGTAGGTGGATCATCAGTGTTAGAGCTAAAATTAGCATGTTTAAAGTGATTTTCATGCTTCCAGGGGCTCGGGAAGTGAAATAAATACCATTTGGAGGCATTTAATGTTCGAACAAAAACGGCTGATTTTCGACAAAAGAGATAACACCCCCCATTACGTCATGCTTCAGAAATGTGGAAAATGGTCCGTTTTCAAATGTTTTATTTTTGAATGTCAGTTCACATTTGTAGGTGGATCATCAGTGTTAGAGCTAAAATTAGCATGTTTAAAGTGATTTTCATGCTTCCAGGGGCCCAAAACACAAGATTTATGGAATGGTTAAAAGTGCATGAAAATGGCCAATTTACTCACTCTGAGTTCTCAAAAAGGGTTTCTTCACCCCGGGAAGTTAATTAAATACCATTTGGAGGCATTTAATGTTCGAGCAAAAACGGCTGATTTTCGACAAAAGAGATAACACCCCCCATTACGTCATGCTTCAGAAATGTGGAAAATGGTCCGTTTTCAAATGTTTTATTTTTGAACGTCAGTTCACATTTGTAGGTGGATCATCAGTGTTAGAGCTAAAATTAGCATGTTTAAAGTGATTTTCATGCTTCCAGGGCCCAAAACACAAGATTTATGGAATGGTTAAAAGTGCATGAAAATGGCCAATTTACTCACTCTGAGTTCTCAAAAAGGGTTTCTTCACCCCGGGAAGTTAATTAAATACCATTTGGAGGCATTTAATGTTCGAGCAAAAACGGCTGATTTTCGACAAAAGAGATAACACCCCCCCATTACGTCATGCTTCAGAAATGTGGAAAATGGTCCGTTTTCAAATGTTTTATTTTTGAACGTCAGTTCACATTTGTAGGTGGATCATCAGTGTTAGAGCTAAAATTAGCATGTTTAAAGTGATTTTCATGCTTCCAGGGGCCCAAAACACAAGATTTATGGAATGGTTAAAAGTGCATGAAAAGGGCCAATTTACTCACTCTGAGTTCTCAAAAAGGGTTTCTTCACCCCGGGAAGTTAATTAAATACCATTTGGAGGCATTTAATGTTAGAGCAAAAACGGCTGATTTTCGACAAAAGAGATAACACCCCCCCATTACGTCATGCTTCGGAAATGTGGAAAATGGTCCGTTTTCAAATGTTT
Organism: Lissotriton vulgaris; assembly: GCF_964263255.1. NCBI lineage: Eukaryota > Metazoa > Chordata > Amphibia > Caudata > Salamandridae > Lissotriton > Lissotriton vulgaris. Next base: position 2,975 of record NW_028247232.1, read on the forward strand.
TATTTTTGAACGTCAGTTCACATTTGTAGGTGGATCATCAGTGTTAGAGCTAAAATTAGCATGTTTAAAGTGATTTTCATGCTTCCAGGGGCTCGGGAAGTTAATTAAATACCATTTGGAGGCATTTAATGTTCGAGCAAAAACGGCTGATTTTCGACAAAAGAGATAACACCCCCCATTACGTCATGCTTCAGAAATGTGGAAAATGGTCCGTTTTCAAATGTTTTATTTTTGAACGTCAGTTCACATTTGTAGGTGGATCATCAGTGTTAGAGCTAAAATTAGCATGTTTAAAGTGATTTTCATGCTTCCAGGGGCCCAAAACACAAGATTTATGGAATGGTTAAAAGTGCATGAAAATGGCCAATTTACTCACTCTGAGTTCTCAAAAAGGGTTTCTTCACCCCGGGAAGTTAATTAAATACCATTTGGAGGCATTTAATGTTCGAGCAAAAATGGCTGATTTTCGACAAAAGAGATAACACCCCCCCATTACGTCATGCTTCAGAAATGTGGAAAATGGTCCGTTTTCAAATGTTTTATTTTTGAACGTCAGTTCACATTTGTAGGTGGATCATCAGTGTCAGAGCTAAAATTAGCATGTTTAAAGTGATTTTCATGCTTCCAGGGGCTCGGGAAGTGAAATAAATACCATTTGGAGGCATTTAATGTTCGAGCAAAAACGGCTGATTTTCGACAAAAGAGATAACACCCCCCCATTACGTCATGCTTCAGAAATGTGGAAAATGGTCCGTTTTCAAATGTTTTATTTTTGAACGTCAGTTCACATTTGTAGGTGGATCATCAGTGTTAGAGCTAAAATTAGCATGTTTAAAGTGATTTTCATGCTTCCAGGGGCCCAAAACACAAGATTTATGGAATGGTTAAAAGTGCATGAAAATGGCCAATTTACTCACTCTGAGTTCTCAAAAAGGGTTTCTTCACCCCGGGAAGTTAATTAAATACCATTTGGAGGATTTTAATGTTCGAGCAAAAACGGCTGATTTTCGACAAAAGAGCTAACACCCCCCCATTACGTCATGCTTTAGAAATGTGGAAAATGGTCCGTTTTCAAATGTTTTATTTTTGAACGTCAGTTCACATTTGTAGGTGGATCATCAGTGTTAGGTTAAAATTAGCATGTTTAAAGTGATTTTCATGCTTCCAGGGGCCCAAAACACAAGATTTATAGAATGGTTAAAAGTGCATGAAAATGGCCAATTTACTCACTCTGAGTTCTCAAAAAGGGTTTCTTCACCCCGGGAAGTTAATTAAATGCCATTTGGAGGCATTTAATGTTAGAGCAAAAACGGCTGATTTTCGACAAAAGAGATAACACCCCCCCATTACGTCATGCTTCAGAAATGTGGAAAATGGTCCGTTTTCAAATGTTTTATTTTTGAACGTCAGTTCACATTTGTAGGTGGATCATCAGTGTTAGAGCTAAAATTAGCATGTTTAAAGTGATTTTCATGCTTCCAGGGGCCCAAAACACAAGATTTATGGAATGGTTAAAAGTGCATGAAAATGGCCAATTTACTCACTCTGAGTTCTCAAAAAGGGTTTCTTCACCCCGGGAAGTTAATTAAATACCATTTGGAGGATTTTAATGTTCGAGCAAAAACGGCTGATTTTCGACGAAAGAGCTAACACCCCCCCATTACGTCATGCTTTAGAAATGTGGAAAATGGTCCGTTTTCAAATGTTTTATTTTTGAACGTCAGTTCACATTTGTAGGTGGATCATCAGTGTTAGAGCTAAAATTAGCATGTTTAAAGTGATTTTCATGCTTCCAGGGGCTCGGGAAGTGAAATAAATACCATTTGGAGGCATTTAATGTTCGAGCAAAAACGGCTGATTTTCGACAAAAGAGATAACACCCCCCCATTACGTCATGCTTCAGAAATGTGGAAAATGGTCCGTTTTCAAATGTTTTATTTTTGAACGTCAGTTCACATTTGTAGGTGGATCATCAGTGTTAGAGCTAAAATTAGCATGTTTAAAGTGATTTTCATGCTTCCAGGGGCCCAAAACACAAGATTTATGGAATGGTTAAAAGTGCATGAAAATGGCCAATTTACTCACTCTGAGTTCTCAAAAAGGGTTTCTTCACCCCGGGAAGTTAATTAAATACCATTTGGAGGATTTTAATGTTCGAGCAAAAACGGCTGATTTTCGACGAAAGAGCTAACACCCCCCCATTACGTCATGCTTTAGAAATGTGGAAAATGGTCCGTTTTCAAATGTTTTATTTTTGAACGTCAGTTCACATTTGTAGGTGGATCATCAGTGTTAGAGCTAAAATTAGCATGTTTAAAGTGATTTTCATGCTTCCAGGGGCCCAAAACACAAGATTTATGGAATGGTTGAAAGTGCATGAAAATGGCCAATTTACTCACTCTGAGTTCTCAATAAGGGTTTCTTCACCCCGGGAAGTTAATTAAATACCATTTGGAGGATTTTAATGTTCGAGCAAAAACGGCTGATTTTCGACGAAAGAGCTAACACCCCCCATTACGTCATGCTTTAGAAATGTGGAAAATGGTCCATTTTCAAATGTTTTATTTTTGAACGTCAGTTCACATTTGTAGGTGGATCATCAGTGTTAGAGCTAAAATTAGCATGTTTAAAGTGATTTTCATGCTTCCAGGGGCTCGGGAAGTGAAATAAATACCATTTGGAGGCATTTAATGTTCGAGCAAAAACGGCTGATTTTCGACAAAAGAGATAACACCCCCCCATTACGTCATGCTTCAGAAATGTGGAAAATGGTCCGTTTTCAAATGTTTTATTTTTGAACGTCAGTTCACATTTGTAGGTGGATCATCAGTGTTAGAGCTAAAATTAGCATGTTTAAAGTGATTTTCATGCTTCCAGGGGCTCGGGAAGTTAATTAAATACCATTTGGAGGCATTTAATGTTCGAGCAAAAACGGCTGATTTTCGACAAAAGAGATAACACCCCCCCCATTACGTCATGCTTCAGAAATGTGGAAAATGGTCCGTTTTCAAATGTTTTATTTTTGAACGTCAGTTCACATTTGTAGGTGGATCATCAGTGTTAGAGCTAAAATTAGCATGTTTAAAGTGATTTTCATGCTTCCAGGGGCCCAAAACACAAGATTTATGGAATGGTTAAAAGTGCATGAAAATGGCCAATTTACTCACTCTGAGTTCTCAAAAAGGGTTTCTTCACCCCGGGAAGTTAATTAAATACCATTTGGAGGCATTTAATGTTCGAGCAAAAACGGCTGATTTTCGACAAAAGAGATAACACCCCCCCATTATGTCATGCTTCAGAAATGTGGAAAATGGTCCGTTTTCAAATGTTTTATTTTTGAACGTCAGTTCACATTTGTAGGTGGATCATCAGTGTTAGAGCTAAAATTAGCATGTTTAAAGTGATTTTCATGCTTCCAGGTGCCCAAAACACAAGATTTATGGAATGGTTAAAAGTGCATGAAAATGGCCAATTTACTCACTCTGAGTTCTCAAAAAGGGTTTCTTCACCCCGGGAAGTTAATTAAATACCATTTGGAGGCATTTAATGTTCGAGCAAAAACGGCTGATTTTCGACAAAAGAGATAACACCCCCCCATTACGTCATGCTTCAGAAATGTGGAAAATGGTCCGTATTCAAATGTTTTATTTTTGAACGTCAGTTCACATTTGTAGGTGGATCATCAGTGTTAGAGCTAAAATTAGCATGTTTAAAGTGATTTTCATGCTTCCAGGGGCCCAAAACACAAGATTTATGGAATGGTTAAAAGTGCATGAAAATGGCCAATTTACTCACTCTGAGTTCTCAAAAAGGGTTTCTTCACCCCGGGAAGTTAATTAAATACCATTTGGAGGATTTTAATGTTCGAGCAAAAACGGCTGATTTTCGACGAAAGAGCTAACACCCCCCCATTACGTCATGCTTTAGAAATGTGGAAAATGGTCCATTTTCAAATGTTTTATTTTTGAACGTCAGTTCACATTTGTAGGTGGATCATCAGTGTTAGAGCTAAAATTAGCATGTTTGAAGTGATTTTCATGCTTCCAGGGCCCAAAACACAAGATTTATGGAATGGTTAAAAGTGCATGAAAATGGCCAATTTACTCACTCTGAGTTCTCAAAAAGGGTTTCTTCACCCCAGGAAGTTAATTAAATGCCATTTGGAGGCATTTAATGTTAGAGCAAAAACGGCTGATTTTCGACAAAAGAGATAACACCCCCCCATTACGTCATGCTTCAGAAATGTGGAAAATGGTCCGTTTTCAAATGTTTTATTTTTGAACGTCAGTTCACATTTGTAGGTGGATCATCAGTGTTAGAGCTAAAATTAGCATGTTTAAAGTGATTTTCATGCTTCCAGGGGCCCAAAACACAAGATTTATGGAATGGTTAAAAGTGCATGAAAATGGCCAATTTACTCACTCTGAGTTCTCAAAAAGGGTTTCTTCACCCCGGGAAGTTAATTAAATACCATTTGGAGGCATTTAATGTTCGAGCAAAAACGGCTGATTTTCGACAAAAGAGATAACACCCCCCCCATTACGTCATGCTTCAGAAATGTGGAAAATGGTCCGTTTTCAAATGTTTTATTTTTGAACGTCAGTTCACATTTGTAGGTGGATCATCAGTGTTAGAGCTAAAATTAGCATGTTTAAAGTGATTTTCATGCTTCCAGGGGCTCGGGAAGTGAAATAAATACCATTTGGAGGCATTTAATGTTCGAGCAAAAACGGCTGATTTTCGACAAAAGAGATAACACCCCCCCATTACGTCATGCTTCAGAAATGTGGAAAATGGTCCGTTTTCAAATGTTTTATTTTTGAACGTCAGTTCACATTTGTAGGTGGATCATCAGTGTTAGAGCTAAAATTAGCATGTTTAAAGTGATTTTCATGCTTCCAGGGGCCCAAAACACAAGATTTATGGAATCGTTAAAAGTGCATGAAAATGGCCAATTTACTCACTCTGAGTTCTCAAAAAGGGTTTCTTCACCCCGGGAAGTTAATTAAATACCATTTGGAGGATTTTAATGTTCGAGCAAAAACGGCTGATTTTCGACGAAAGAGCTAACACCCCCCCATTACGTCATGCTTTAGAAATGTGGAAAATGGTCCATTTTCAAATGTTTTATTTTTGAACGTCAGTTCACATTTGTAGGTGGATCATCAGTGTTAGAGCTAAAATTAGCATGTTTAAAGTGATTTTCATGCTTCCAGGGGCCCAAAACACAAGATATATGGAATGGTTAAAAGTGCATGAAAATGGCCAATTTACTCACTCTGAGTTCTCAAAAAGGGTTTCTTCACCCCGGGAAGTTAATTAAATGCCATTTGGAGGCATTTAATGTTAGAGCAAAAACGGCTGATTTTCGACAAAAGAGATAACACCCCCCCATTACGTCATGCTTCAGAAATGTGGAAAATGGTCCGTTTTCAAATGTTTTATTTTTGAACGTCAGTTCACATTTGTAGGTGGATCATCAGTGTTAGAGCTAAAATTAGCATGTTTAAAGTGATTTTCATGCTTCCAGGGGCCCAAAACACAAGATTTATGGAATGGTTAAAAGTGCATGAAAATGGCCAATTTATTCACTCTGAGTTCTCAAAAAGGGTTTCTTCACCCCGGGAAGTTAATTAAATACCATTTGGAGGCATTTAATGTTCGAGCAAAAACGGCTGATTTTCGACAAAAGAGATAACACCCCCCCATTACGTCATGCTTCAGAAATGTGGAAAATGGTCCGTTTTCAAATGTTTTATTTTTGAACGTCAGTTCACATTTGTAGGTGGATCATCAGTGTTAGAGCTAAAATTAGCATGTTTAAAGTGATTTTCATGCTTCCAGGGGCCCAAAACACAAGATTTATGGAATGGTTAAAAGTGCATGAAAATGGCCAATTTACTCACTCTGAGTTCTCAAAAAGGGTTTCTTCACCCCGGGAAGTTAATTAAATACCATTTGGAGGCATTTAATGTTCGAGCAAAAACGGCTGATTTTCGACAAAAGAGATAACACCCCCCATTACGTCATGCTTCAGAAATGTGGAAAATGGTCCGTTTTCAAATGTTTTATTTTTGAACGTCAGTTCACATTTGTAGGTGGATCATCAGTGTTAGAGCTAAAATTAGCATGTTTAAAGTGATTTTCATGCTTCCAGGGGCCCAAAACACAAGATTTATGGAATGGTTAAAAGTGCATGAAAATGGCCAATTTACTCACTCTGAGTTCTCAAAAAGGGTTTCTTCACCCCGGGAAGTTAATTAAATACCATTTGGAGGCATTTAATGTTCGAGCAAAAACGGCTGATTTTCGACAAAAGAGATAACACCCCCCCATTACGTCATGCTTCAGAAATGTGGAAAATGGTCCGTTTTCAAATGTTTTATTTTTGAACGTCAGTTCACATTTGTAGGTGGATCATCAGTGTTAGAGCTAAAATTAGCATGTTTAAAGTGATTTTCATGCTTCCAGGGGCCCAAAACACAAGATTTATGGAATGGTTAAAAGTGCATGAAAATGGCCAATTTACTCACTCTGAGTTCTCAAAAAGGGTTTCTTCACCCCGGGAAGTTAATTAAATACCATTTGGAGGCATTTAATGTTCGAGCAAAAACGGCTGATTTTCGACAAAAGAGATAACACCCCCCCATTACGTCATGCTTCAGAAATGTGGAAAATGGTCCGTTTTCAAATGTTTTATTTTTGAACGTCAGTTCACATTTGTAGGTGGATCATCAGTGTTAGAGCTAAAATTAGCATGTTTAAAGTGATTTTCATGCTTCCAGGGGCCCAAAACACAAGATTTATGGAATGGTTAAAAGTGCATGAAAATGGCCAATTTACTCACTCTGAGTTCTCAAAAAGGGTTTCTTCACCCCGGGAAGTTAATTAAATACCATTTGGAGGCATTTAATGTTAGAGCAAAAACGGCTGATTTTCGACAAAAGAGATAACACCCCCCCATTACGTCATGCTTCGGAAATGTGGAAAATGGTCCGTTTTCAAATGTTTTATTTTTGAACGTCAGTTCACATTTGTAGGTGGATCATCAGTGTTAGAGCTAAAATTAGCATGTTTAAAGTGATTTTCATGCTTCCAGGGGCTTGGGAAGTTAATTAAATACCATTTGGAGGCATTTAATGTTCGAGCAAAAACGGCTGATTTTCGACAAAAGAGATAACACCCCCCATTACGTCATGCTTCAGAAATGTGGAAAATGGTCCGTTTTCAAATGTTTTATTTTTGAACGTCAGTTCACATTTGTAGGTGGATCATCAGTGTTAGAGCTAAAATTAGCATGTTTAAAGTGATTTTCATGCTTCCAGGGGCCCAAAACACAAGATTTATGGAATGGTTAAAAGTGCATGAAAATGGCCAATTTACTCACTCTGAGTTCTCAAAAAGGGTTTCTTCACCCCGGGAAGTTAATTAAATACCATTTGGAGGATTTTAATGTTCGAGCAAAAACGGCTGATTTTCGACGAAAGAGCTAACACCCCCCCCATTACGTTATGCTTTAGAAATGTGGAAAATGGTCCGTTTTCAAATGTTTTATTTTTGAACGTCAGTTCACATTTGTAGGTGGATCATCAGTGTTAGGTTAAAATTAGCATGTTTAAAGTGATTTTCATGCTTCCAGGGGCCCAAAACACAAGATTTATAGAATGGTTAAAAGTGCATGAAAATGGCCAATTTACTCACTCTGAGTTCTCAAAAAGGGTTTCTTCACCCCGGGAAGTTAATTAAATGCCATTTGGAGGCATTTAATGTTAGAGCAAAAAACGGCTGATTTTCGACAAAAGAGATAACACCCCCCCCATTACGTCATGCTTCAGAAATGTGGAAAATGGTCCGTTTTCAAATGTTTTATTTTTGAACGTCAGTTCACATTTGTAGGTGGATCATCAGTGTTAGAGCTAAAATTAGCATGTTTAAAGTGATTTTCATGCTTCCAGGGGCCCAAAACACAAGATTTATGGAATGGTTAAAAGTGCATGAAAATGGCCAATTTACTCACTCTGAGTTCTCAAAAAGGGTTTCTTCACCCCGGGAAGTTAATTAAATACCATTTGGAGGATTTTAATGTTCGAGCAAAAACGGCTGATTTTCGACGAAAGAGCTAACACCCCCCCATTACGTCATGCTTTAGAAATGTGGAAAATGGTCCGTTTTCAAATGTTTTATTTTTGAACGTCAGTTCACATTTGTAGGTGGATCATCAGTGTTAGAGCTAAAATTAGCATGTTTAAAGTGATTTTCATGCTTCCAGGGGCCCAAAACACAAGATTTATGGAATGGTTAAAAGTGCATGAAAATGGCCAATTTACTCACTCTGAGTTCTCAAAAAGGGTTTCTTCACCCCGGGAAGTTAATTAAATGCCATTTGGAGGCATTTAATGTTAGAGCAAAAACGGCTGATTTTCGACAAAAGAGATAACACCCCCCCCATTACGTCATGCTTCAGAAATGTGGAAAATGGTCCGTTTTCAAATGTTTTATTTTTGAACGTCAGTTCACATTTGTAGGTGGATCATCAGTGTTAGAGCTAAAATTAGCATGTTTAAAGTGATTTTCATGCTTCCAGGGGCTCGGGAAGTGAAATAAATACCATTTGGAGGCATTTAATGTTCGAGCAAAAACGGCTGATTTTCGACAAAAGAGATAACACCCCCCCATTACGTCATGCTTCAGAAATGTGGAAAATGGTCCGTTTTCAAATGTTTTATTTTTGAACGTCAGTTCACATTTGTAGGTGGATCATCAGTGTTAGAGCTAAAATTAGCATGTTTAAAGTGATTTTCATGCTTCCAGGGGCCCAAAACACAAGATTTATGGAATGGTTAAAAGTGCATGAAAATGGCCAATTTACTCACTCTGAGTTCTCAAAAAGGGTTTCTTCACCCCGGGAAGTTAATTAAATACCATTTGGAGGCATTTAATGTTAGAGCAAAAACGGCTGATTTTCGACAAAAGAGATAACACCCCCCATTACGTCATGCTTCAGAAATGTGGAAAATGGTCCGTTTTCAAATGTTTTATTTTTGAACGTCAGTTCACATTTGTAGGTGGATCATCAGTGTTAGAGCTAAAATTAGCATGTTTAAAGTGATTTTCATGCTTCCAGGGGCTCGGGAAGTGAAATAAATACCATTTGGAGGCATTTAATGTTCGAGAGAAAAACGGCTGATTTTCGACAAAAGAGATAACACCCCCCCCATTACGTCATGCTTCAGAAATGTGGAAAATGGTCCGTTTTCAAATGTTTTATTTTTGAACGTCAGTTCACATTTGTAGGTGGATCACCAGTGTTAGAGCTAAAATTAGCATATTTAAAGTGATTTTCATGCTTCCAGGGGCTCGGGAAGTGAAATAAATACCATTTGGAGGCATTTAATGTTCGAGAGAAAAACGGCTGATTTTCGACAAAAGAGATAACACCCCCCCATTACGTCATGCTTCAGAAATGTGGAAAATGGTCCGTTTTCAAATGTTTTATTTTTGAACGTCAGTTCACATTTGTAGGTGGATCATCAGTGTTAGAGCTAAAATTAGGATATTTAAAGTGATTTTCATGCTTCCAGGGGCCCAAAACACAAGATTTATGGAACCGTTAAAAGTGCATGAAAATGGCCAATTTACTCACTCTGAGTTCTCAAAAAGGGTTTCTTCACCCCGGGAAGTTAATTAAATACCATTTGGAGGCATTTAATGTTAGAGCAAAAACGGCTGATTTTCGACAAAAGAGATAACACCCCCCCATTACGTCATGCTTCAGAAATGTGGAAAATGGTCCGTTTTCAAATGTTTTATTTTTGAACGTCAGTTCACATTTGTAGGTGGATCATCAGTGTTAGAGCTAAAATTAGCATGTTTAAAGTGATTTTCATGCTTCCAGGCGCTCGGGAAGTTAATTAAATACCATTTGGAGGCATTTAATGTTAGAGCAAAAACTGCTGATTTTCGACAAAAGAGATAACACCCCCCATTACGTCATGCTTCAGAAATGTGGAAAATGGTCCGTTTTCAAATGTTTTATTTTTGAACGTCAGTTCACATTCGTAGGTGGATCATCAGTGTTAGAGCTAAAATTAGCATGTTTAAAGTGATTTTCATGCTTCCAGGGGCTCGGGAAGTGAAATAAATACCATTTGGAGGCATTTAATGTTCGAGAGAAAAACGGCTGATTTTCGACAAAAGAGATAACACCCCCCATTACGTCATGCTTCAGAAATGTGGAAAATGGTCCGTTTTCAAATGTTTTATTTTTGAACGTCAGTTCACATTTGTAGGTGGATCACCAGTGTTAGAGCTAAAATTAGCATATTTAAAGTGATTTTCATGCTTCCAGGGGCTCGGGAAGTGAAATAAATACCATTTGGAGGCATTTAATGTTCGAGAGAAAAACGGCTGATTTTCGACAAAAGAGATAACACCCCCCCATTACGTCATGCTTCAGAAATGTGGAAAATGGTCCGTTTTCAAATGTTTTATTTTTGAACGTCAGTTCACATTTGTAGGTGGATCATCAGTGTTAGAGCTAAAATTAGCATATTTAAAGTGATTTTCATGCTTCCAGGGGCCCAAAACACAAGATTTATGGAATGGTTAAAAGTGCATGAAAATGGCCAATTTACTCACTCTGAGTTCTCAAAAAGGGTTTCTTCACCCCGGGAAGTTAATTAAATACCATTTGGAGGCATTTAATGTTAGAGCAAAAACGGCTGATTTTCGACAAAAGAGATAACACCCCCCCATTACGTCATGCTTCAGAAATGTGGAAAATGGTCCGTTTTCAAATGTTTTATTTTTGAACGTCAGTTCACATTTGTAGGTGGATCATCAGTGTTAGAGCTAAAATTAGCATGTTTAAATTGATTTTCATGCTTCCAGGCGCTCGGGAAGTTAATTAAATACCATTTGGAGGCATTTAATGTTAGAGCAAAAACTGCTGATTTTCGACAAAAGAGATAACACCCCCCCATTAAGTCATGCTTCAGAAATGTGGAAAATGGTCCGTTTTCAAATGTTTTATTTTTGAACGTCAGTTCACATTTGTAGGTGGATCATCAGTGTTAGAGCTAAAATTAGCATGTTTAAAGTGATTTTCATGCTTCCAGGGGCTCGGGAAGTTAATTAAATACCATTTGGAGGCATTTAATGTTCGAGCAAAAACGGCTGATTTTCGACAAAAGAGATAACACCCCCCCATTACGTCATGCTTCAGAAATGTGGAAAATTGTCCGTTTTCAAATGTTTTATTTTTGAACGTCAGTTCACATTTGTAGGTGGATCATCAGTGTAAGAGCTAAAATTAGCATGTTTAAAGTGATTTTCATGCTTCCAGGGGCCCAAAACACAAGATTTATGGAATGGTTAAAAGTGCATGAAAATGGCCAATTTACTCACTCTGAGTTCTCAAAAAGGGTTTCTTCACCCCGGGAAGTTAATTAAATACCATTTGGAGGCATTTAATGTTAGAGCAAAAACGGCAGATTTTCGACAAAAGAGATAACACCCCCCCATTACGTCATGCTTCAGAAATGTGGAAAATGGTCCATTTTCAAATGTTTTATTTTTGAACGTCAGTTCACATTTGTAGGTGGATCATCAGTGTTAGAGCTAAAATTAGCATGTTTAAAGTGATTTTCATGCTTCCAGGGGCTCGGGAAGTATATAAATACCATTTGGAGGCATTTAATGTTCGAGCAAAAACGGCTGATTTTCGACAAAAGAGATAACACCCCCCCATTACGTCATGCTTCAGAAATGTGGAAAATGGTCCGTTTTCAAATGTTTTATTTTTGAACGTCAGTTCACATTTGTAGGTGGATCATCAGTGTTAGAGCTAAAATTAGCATGTTTAAAGTGATTTTCATGCTTCCAGGGGCCCAAAACACAAGATTTATGGAATGGTTAAAAGTGCATGAAAATGGCCAATTTACTCACTCTGAGTTCTCAAAAAGGGTTTCTTCACCCCGGGAAGTTAATTAAATACCATTTGGAGGCATTTAATGTTAGAGCAAAAACGGCTGATTTTCGACAAAAGAGATAACACCCCCCCATTACGTCATGCTTCAGAAATGTGGAAAATGGTCCGTTTTCAAATGTTTTATTTTTGAACGTCAGTTCACATTTGTAGGTGGATCATCAGTGTTAGAGCTAAAATTAGCATGTTTAAAGTGATTTTCATTCTTCCAGGGGCTCGGGACGTTAATTAAATACCATTTGGAGGCATTTAATGTTCGAGCAAAAACGGCTGATTTTCGACAAAAGAGATAACACCCCCCATTACGTCATGCTTCAGAAATGTGGAAAATGGTCCGTTTTCAAATGTTTTATTTTTGAACGTCAGTTCACATTTGTAGGTGGATCATCAGTGTTAGAGCTAAAATTAGCATGTTTAAAGTGATTTTCATGCTTCCAGGGGCCCAAAACACAAGATTTATGGAATGGTTAAAAGTGCATGAAAATGGCCAATTTACTCACTCTGAGTTCTCAAAAAGGGTTTCTTCACCCCGGGAAGTTAATTAAATACCATTTGGAGGCATTTAATGTTAGAGCAAAAACGGCTGATTTTCGACAAAAGAGATAACACCCCCCATTACGTCATGCTTCAGAAATGTGGAAAATGGTCCGTTTTCAAATGTTTTATTTTTGAACGTCAGTTCACATTTGTAGGTGGATCATCAGTGTTAGAGCTAAAATTAGCATGTTTAAAGTGATTTTCATGCTTCCAGGGGCCCAAAACACAAGATTTATGGAATGGTTAAAAGTGCATGAAAATGGCCAATTTACTCACTCTGAGTTCTCAAAAAGGGTTTCTTCACCCCGGGAAGTTAATTAAATACCATTTGGAGGCATTTAATGTTAGAGCAAAAACGGCTGATTTTCGACAAAAGAGATAACACCCCCCCCATTACGTCATGCTTCAGAAATGTGGAAAATGGTCCGTTTTCAAATGTTTTATTTTTGAATGTCAGTTCACATTTGTAGGTGGATCATCAGTGTCAGAGCTAAAATTAGCATGTTTAAAGTGATTTTCATGCTTCCAGGGGCTCGGGAAGTGAAATAAATACCATTTGGAGGCATTTAATGTTCGAGCAAAAACGGCTGATTTTCGACAAAAGAGATAACACCCCCCCATTACGTCATGCTTCAGAAATGTGGAAAATGGTCCGTTTTCAAATGTTTTATTTTTGAACGTCAGTTCACATTTGTAGGTGGATCATCAGTGTTAGAGCTAAAATTAGCATGTTTAAAGTGATTTTCATGCTTCCAGGGGCCCAAAACACAAGATTTATGGAATGGTTAAAAGTGCATGAAAATGGCCAATTTACTCACTCTGAGTTCTCAAAAAGGGTTTCTTCACCCCGGGAAGTTAATTAAATACCATTTGGAGGATTTTAATGTTCGAGCAAAAACGGCTGATTTTCGACAAAAGAGCTAACACCCCCCCATTACGTCATGCTTTAGAAATGTGGAAAATGGTCCGTTTTCAAATGTTTTATTTTTGAACGTCAGTTCACATTTGTAGGTGGATCATCAGTGTTAGGTTAAAATTAGCATGTTTAAAGTGATTTTCATGCTTCCAGGGGCCCAAAACACAAGATTTATAGAATGGTTAAAAGTGCATGAAAATGGCCAATTTACTCACTCTGAGTTCTCAAAAAGGGTTTCTTCACCCCGGGAAGTTAATTAAATGCCATTTGGAGGCATTTAATGTTAGAGCAAAAACGGCTGATTTTCGACAAAAGAGATAACACCCCCCCATTACGTCATGCTTCAGAAATGTGGAAAATGGTCCGTTTTCAAATGTTTTATTTTTGAACGTCAGTTCACATTTGTAGGTGGATCATCAGTGTTAGAGCTAAAATTAGCATGTTTAAAGTGATTTTCATGCTTCCAGGGGCCCAAAACACAAGATTTATGGAATGGTTAAAAGTGCATGAAAATGGCCAATTTACTCACTCTGAGTTCTCAAAAAGGGTTTCTTCACCCCGGGAAGTTAATTAAATACCATTTGGAGGATTTTAATGTTCGAGCAAAAACGGCTGATTTTCGACGAAAGAGCTAACACCCCCCCATTACGTCATGCTTTAGAAATGTGGAAAATGGTCCGTTTTCAAATGTTTTATTTTTGAACGTCAGTTCACATTTGTAGGTGGATCATCAGTGTTAGAGCTAAAATTAGCATGTTTAAAGTGATTTTCATGCTTCCAGGGGCTCGGGAAGTGAAATAAATACCATTTGGAGGCATTTAATGTTCGAGCAAAAACGGCTGATTTTCGACAAAAGAGATAACACCCCCCCATTACGTCATGCTTCAGAAATGTGGAAAATGGTCCGTTTTCAAATGTTTTATTTTTGAACGTCAGTTCACATTTGTAGGTGGATCATCAGTGTTAGAGCTAAAATTAGCATGTTTAAAGTGATTTTCATGCTTCCAGGGGCCCAAAACACAAGATTTATGGAATGGTTAAAAGTGCATGAAAATGGCCAATTTACTCACTCTGAGTTCTCAAAAAGGGTTTCTTCACCCCGGGAAGTTAATTAAATACCATTTGGAGGATTTTAATGTTCGAGCAAAAACGGCTGATTTTCGACGAAAGAGCTAACACCCCCCCATTACGTCATGCTTTAGAAATGTGGAAAATGGTCCGTTTTCAAATGTTTTATTTTTGAACGTCAGTTCACATTTGTAGGTGGATCATCAGTGTTAGAGCTAAAATTAGCATGTTTAAAGTGATTTTCATGCTTCCAGGGGCCCAAAACACAAGATTTATGGAATGGTTGAAAGTGCATGAAAATGGCCAATTTACTCACTCTGAGTTCTCAAAAAGGGTTTCTTCACCCCGGGAAGTTAATTAAATACCATTTGGAGGATTTTAATGTTCGAGCAAAAACGGCTGATTTTCGACGAAAGAGCTAACACCCCCCATTACGTCATGCTTTAGAAATGTGGAAAATGGTCCATTTTCAAATGTTTTATTTTTGAACGTCAGTTCACATTTGTAGGTGGATCATCAGTGTTAGAGCTAAAATTAGCATGTTTAAAGTGATTTTCATGCTTCCAGGGGCTCGGGAAGTGAAATAAATACCATTTGGAGGCATTTAATGTTCGAGCAAAAACGACTGATTTTCGACAAAAGAGATAACACCCCCCCATTACGTCATGCTTCAGAAATGTGGAAAATGGTCCGTTTTCAAATGTTTTATTTTTGAACGTCAGTTCACATTTGTAGGTGGATCATCAGTGTTAGAGCTAAAATTAGCATGTTTAAAGTGATTTTCATGCTTCCAGGGGCTCGGGAAGTTAATTAAATACCATTTGGAGGCATTTAATGTTCGAGCAAAAACGGCTGATTTTCGACAAAAGAGATAACACCCCCCCCCATTACGTCATGCTTCAGAAATGGGGAAAATGGTCCGTTTTCAAATGTTTTATTTTTGAACGTCAGTTCACATTTGTAGGTGGATCATCAGTGTTAGAGCTAAAATTAGCATGTTTAAAGTGATTTTCATGCTTCCAGGGGCCCAAAACACAAGATTTATGGAATGGTTAAAAGTGCATGAAAATGGCCAATTTACTCACTCTGAGTTCTCAAAAAGGGTTTCTTCACCCCGGGAAGTTAATTAAATACCATTTGGAGGCATTTAATGTTCGAGCAAAAACGGCTGATTTTGGACAAAAGAGATAACACCCCCCCATTATGTCATGCTTCAGAAATGTGGAAAATGGTCCGTTTTCAAATGTTTTATTTTTGAACGTCAGTTCACATTTGTAGGTGGATCATCAGTGTTAGAGCTAAAATTAGCATGTTTAAAGTGATTTTCATGCTTCCAGGTGCCCAAAACACAAGATTTATGGAATGGTTAAAAGTGCATGAAAATGGCCAATTTACTCACTCTGAGTTCTCAAAAAGGGTTTCTTCACCCCGGGAAGTTAATTAAATACCATTTGGAGGCATTTAATGTTCGAGCAAAAACGGCTGATTTTCGACAAAAGAGATAACACCCCCCCATTACGTCATGCTTCAGAAATGTGGAAAATGGTCCGTATTCAAATGTTTTATTTTTGAACGTCAGTTCACATTTGTAGGTGGATCATCAGTGTTAGAGCTAAAATTAGCATGTTTAAAGTGATTTTCATGCTTCCAGGGGCCCAAAACACAAGATTTATGGAATGGTTAAAAGTGCATGAAAATGGCCAATTTACTCACTCTGAGTTCTCAAAAAGGGTTTCTTCACCCCGGGAAGTTAATTAAATACCATTTGGAGGATTTTAATGTTCGAGCAAAAACGGCTGATTTTCGACGAAAGAGCTAACACCCCCCCATTACGTCATGCTTTAGAAATGTGGAAAATGGTCCATTTTCAAATGTTTTATTTTTGAACGTCAGTTCACATTTGTAGGTGGATCATCAGTGTTAGAGCTAAAATTAGCATGTTTGAAGTGATTTTCATGCTTCCAGGGGCCCAAAACACAAGATTTATGGAATGGTTAAAAGTGCATGAAAATGGCCAATTTACTCACTCTGAGTTCTCAAAAAGGGTTTCTTCACCCCAGGAAGTTAATTAAATGCCATTTGGAGGCATTTAATGTTAGAGCAAAAACGGCTGATTTTCGACAAAAGAGATAACACCCCCCCATTACGTCATGCTTCAGAAATGTGGAAAATGGTCCGTTTTCAAATGTTTTATTTTTGAACGTCAGTTCACATTTGTAGGTGGATCATCAGTGTTAGAGCTAAAATTAGCATGTTTAAAGTGATTTTCATGCTTCCAGGGGCCCAAAACACAAGATTTATGGAATGGTTAAAAGTGCATGAAAATGGCCAATTTACTCACTCTGAGTTCTCAAAAAGGGTTTCTTCACCCCGGGAAGTTAATTAAATACCATTTGGAGGCATTTAATGTTCGAGCAAAAACGGCTGATTTTCGACAAAAGAGATAACACCCCCCCCATTACGTCATGCTTCAGAAATGTGGAAAATGGTCCGTTTTCAAATGTTTTATTTTTGAACGTCAGTTCACATTTGTAGGTGGATCATCAGTGTTAGAGCTAAAATTAGCATGTTTAAAGTGATTTTCATGCTTCCAGGGGCTCGGGAAGTGAAATAAATACCATTTGGAGGCATTTAATGTTCGAGCAAAAACGGCTGATTTTCGACAAAAGAGATAACACCCCCCCATTACGTCATGCTTCAGAAATGTGGAAAATGGTCCGTTTTCAAATGTTTTATTTTTGAACGTCAGTTCACATTTGTAGGTGGATCATCAGTGTTAGAGCTAAAATTAGCATGTTTAAAGTGATTTTCATGCTTCCAGGGGCCCAAAACACAAGATTTATGGAATCGTTAAAAGTGCATGAAAATGGCCAATTTACTCACTCTGAGTTCTCAAAAAGGGTTTCTTCACCCCGGGAAGTTAATTAAATACCATTTGGAGGATTTTAATGTTCGAGCAAAAACGGCTGATTTTCGACGAAAGAGCTAACACCCCCCCATTACGTCATGCTTTAGAAATGTGGAAAATGGTCCATTTTCAAATGTTTTATTTTTGAACGTCAGTTCACATTTGTAGGTGGATCATCAGTGTTAGAGCTAAAATTAGCATGTTTAAAGTGATTTTCATGCTTCCAGGGGCCCAAAACACAAGATTTATGGAATGGTTAAAAGTGCATGAAAATGGCCAATTTACTCACTCTGAGTTCTCAAAAAGGGTTTCTTCACCCCGGGAAGTTAATTAAATGCCATTTGGAGGCATTTAATGTTAGAGCAAAAACGGCTGATTTTCGACAAAAGAGATAACACCCCCCCATTACGTCATGCTTCAGAAATGTGGAAAATGGTCCGTTTTCAAATGTTTTATTTTTGAACGTCAGTTCACATTTGTAGGTGGATCATCAGTGTTAGAGCTAAAATTAGCATGTTTAAAGTGATTTTCATGCTTCCAGGGGCCCAAAACACAAGATTTATGGAATGGTTAAAAGTGCATGAAAATGGCCAATTTATTCACTCTGAGTTCTCAAAAAGGGTTTCTTCACCCCGGGAAGTTAATTAAATACCATTTGGAGGCATTTAATGTTCGAGCAAAAACGGCTGATTTTCGACAAAAGAGATAACACCCCCCCCATTACGTCATGCTTCAGAAATGTGGAAAATGGTCCGTTTTCAAATGTTTTATTTTTGAACGTCAGTTCACATTTGTAGGTGGATCATCAGTGTTAGAGCTAAAATTAGCATGTTTAAAGTGATTTTCATGCTTCCAGGGGCCCAAAACACAAGATTTATGGAATGGTTAAAAGTGCATGAAAATGGCCAATTTACTCACTCTGAGTTCTCAAAAAGGGTTTCTTCACCCCGGGAAGTTAATTAAATACCATTTGGAGGCATTTAATGTTCGAGCAAAAACGGCTGATTTTCGACAAAAGAGATAACACCC
Source organism: Lissotriton vulgaris (assembly GCF_964263255.1). Taxonomy (NCBI): domain Eukaryota; kingdom Metazoa; phylum Chordata; class Amphibia; order Caudata; family Salamandridae; genus Lissotriton; species Lissotriton vulgaris. The sequence continues at coordinate 21,419 of NW_028247232.1, forward strand.
CCCATTACGTCATGCTTCAGAAATGTGGAAAATGGTCCGTTTTCAAATGTTTTATTTTTGAACGTCAGTTCACATTTGTAGGTGGATCATCAGTGTTAGAGCTAAAATTAGCATGTTTAAAGTGATTTTCATGCTTCCAGGGGCCCAAAACACAAGATTTATGGAATGGTTAAAAGTGCATGAAAATGGCCAATTTACTCACTCTGAGTTCTCAAAAAGGGTTTCTTCACCCCGGGAAGTTAATTAAATACCATTTGGAGGCATTTAATGTTCGAGCAAAAACGGCTGATTTTCGACAAAAGAGATAACACCCCCCCATTACGTCATGCTTCAGAAATGTGGAAAATGGTCCGTTTTCAAATGTTTTATTTTTGAACGTCAGTTCACATTTGTAGGTGGATCATCAGTGTTAGAGCTAAAATTAGCATGTTTAAAGTGATTTTCATGCTTCCAGGGGCCCAAAACACAAGATTTATGGAATGGTTAAAAGTGCATGAAAATGGCCAATTTACTCACTCTGAGTTCTCAAAAAGGGTTTCTTCACCCCGGGAAGTTAATTAAATACCATTTGGAGGCATTTAATGTTCGAGCAAAAACGGCTGATTTTCGACAAAAGAGATAACACCCCCCCATTACGTCATGCTTCAGAAATGTGGAAAATGGTCCGTTTTCAAATGTTTTATTTTTGAACGTCAGTTCACATTTGTAGGTGGATCATCAGTGTTAGAGCTAAAATTAGCATGTTTAAAGTGATTTTCATGCTTCCAGGGGCCCAAAACACAAGATTTATGGAATGGTTAAAAGTGCATGAAAATGGCCAATTTACTCACTCTGAGTTCTCAAAAAGGGTTTCTTCACCCCGGGAAGTTAATTAAATACCATTTGGAGGCATTTAATGTTAGAGCAAAAACGGCTGATTTTTGACAAAAGAGATAACACCCCCCCATTACGTCATGCTTCGGAAATGTGGAAAATGGTCCGTTTTCAAATGTTTTATTTTTGAACGTCAGTTCACATTTGTAGGTGGATCATCAGTGTTAGAGCTAAAATTAGCATGTTTAAAGTGATTTTCATGCTTCCAGGGGCTCGGGAAGTTAATTAAATACCATTTGGAGGCATTTAATGTTCGAGCAAAAACGGCTGATTTTCGACAAAAGAGATAACACCCCCCATTACGTCATGCTTCAGAAATGTGGAAAATGGTCCGTTTTCAAATGTTTTATTTTTGAACGTCAGTTCACATTTGTAGGTGGATCATCAGTGTTAGAGCTAAAATTAGCATGTTTAAAGTGATTTTCATGCTTCCAGGGGCCCAAAACACAAGATTTATGGAATGGTTAAAAGTGCATGAAAATGGCCAATTTACTCACTCTGAGTTCTCAAAAAGGGTTTCTTCACCCCGGGAAGTTAATTAAATACCATTTGGAGGATTTTAATGTTCGAGCAAAAACGGCTGATTTTCGACGAAAGAGCTAACACCCCCCCCATTACGTTATGCTTTAGAAATGTGGAAAATGGTCCGTTTTCAAATGTTTTATTTTTGAACGTCAGTTCACATTTGTAGGTGGATCATCAGTGTTAGGTTAAAATTAGCATGTTTAAAGTGATTTTCATGCTTCCAGGGGCCCAAAACACAAGATTTATAGAATGGTTAAAAGTGCATGAAAATGGCCAATTTACTCACTCTGAGTTCTCAAAAAGGGTTTCTTCACCCCGGGAAGTTAATTAAATGCCATTTGGAGGCATTTAATGTTAGAGCAAAAAACGGCTGATTTTCGACAAAAGAGATAACACCCCCCCATTACGTCATGCTTCAGAAATGTGGAAAATGGTCCGTTTTCAAATGTTTTATTTTTGAACGTCAGTTCACATTTGTAGGTGGATCATCAGTGTTAGAGCTAAAATTAGCATGTTTAAAGTGATTTTCATGCTTCCAGGGGCCCAAAACACAAGATTTATGGAATGGTTAAAAGTGCATGAAAATGGCCAATTTACTCACTCTGAGTTCTCAAAAAGGGTTTCTTCACCCCGGGAAGTTAATTAAATAACATTTGGAGGATTTTAATGTTCGAGCAAAAACGGCTGATTTTCGACGAAAGAGCTAACACCCCCCCATTACGTCATGCTTTAGAAATGTGGAAAATGGTCCGTTTTCAAATGTTTTATTTTTGAACGTCAGTTCACATTTGTAGGTGGATCATCAGTGTTAGAGCTAAAATTAGCATGTTTAAAGTGATTTTCATGCTTCCAGGGGCCCAAAACACAAGATTTATGGAATGGTTAAAAGTGCATGAAAATGGCCAATTTACTCACTCTGAGTTCTCAAAAAGGGTTTCTTCACCCCGGGAAGTTAATTAAATGCCATTTGGAGGCATTTAATGTTAGAGCAAAAACGGCTGATTTTCGACAAAAGAGATAACACCCCCCCCATTACGTCATGCTTCAGAAATGTGGAAAATGGTCCGTTTTCAAATGTTTTATTTTTGAACGTCAGTTCACATTTGTAGGTGGATCATCAGTGTTAGAGCTAAAATTAGCATGTTTAAAGTGATTTTCATGCTTCCAGGGGCTCGGGAAGTGAAATAAATACCATTTGGAGGCATTTAATGTTCGAGCAAAAACGGCTGATTTTCGACAAAAGAGATAACACCCCCCCATTACGTCATGCTTCAGAAATGTGGAAAATGGTCCGTTTTCAAATGTTTTATTTTTGAACGTCAGTTCACATTTGTAGGTGGATCATCAGTGTTAGAGCTAAAATTAGCATGTTTAAAGTGATTTTCATGCTTCCAGGGGCCCAAAACACAAGATTTATGGAATGGTTAAAAGTGCATGAAAATGGCCAATTTACTCACTCTGAGTTCTCAAAAAGGGTTTCTTCACCCCGGGAAGTTAATTAAATACCATTTGGAGGCATTTAATGTTAGAGCAAAAACGGCTGATTTTCGACAAAAGAGATAACACCCCCCATTACGTCATGCTTCAGAAATGTGGAAAATGGTCCGTTTTCAAATGTTTTATTTTTGAACGTCAGTTCACATTTGTAGGTGGATCATCAGTGTTAGAGCTAAAATTAGCATGTTTAAAGTGATTTTCATGCTTCCAGGGGCTCGGGAAGTGAAATAAATACCATTTGGAGGCATTTAATGTTCGAGAGAAAAACGGCTGATTTTCGACAAAAGAGATAACACCCCCCCATTACGTCATGCTTCAGAAATGTGGAAAATGGTCCGTTTTCAAATGTTTTATTTTTGAACGTCAGTTCACATTTGTAGGTGGATCACCAGTGTTAGAGCTAAAATTAGCATATTTAAAGTGATTTTCATGCTTCCAGGGGCTCGGGAAGTGAAATAAATACCATTTGTAGGCATTTAATGTTCGAGAGAAAAACGGCTGATTTTCGACAAAAGAGATAACACCCCCCCATTACGTCATGCTTCAGAAATGTGGAAAATGGTCCGTTTTCAAATGTTTTATTTTTGAACGTCAGTTCACATTTGTAGGTGGATCATCAGTGTTAGAGCTAAAATTAGCATATTTAAAGTGATTTTCATGCTTCCAGGGGCCCAAAACACAAGATTTATGGAACCGTTAAAAGTGCATGAAAATGGCCAATTTACTCACTCTGAGTTCTCAAAAAGGGTTTCTTCACCCCGGGAAGTTAATTAAATACCATTTGGAGGCATTTAATGTTAGAGCAAAAACGGCTGATTTTCGACAAAAGAGATAAAACCCCCCCATTACGTCATGCTTCAGAAATGTGGAAAATGGTCCGTTTTCAAATGTTTTATTTTTGAACGTCAGTTCACATTTGTAGGTGGATCATCAGTGTTAGAGCTAAAATTAGCATGTTTAAAGTGATTTTCATGCTTCCAGGCGCTCGGGAAGTTAATTAAATACCATTTGGAGGCATTTAATGTTAGAGCAAAAACTGCTGATTTTCGACAAAAGAGATAACACCCCCCATTACGTCATGCTTCAGAAATGTGGAAAATGGTCCGTTTTCAAATGTTTTATTTTTGAACGTCAGTTCACATTTGTAGGTGGATCATCAGTGTTAGAGCTAAAATTAGCATGTTTAAAGTGATTTTCATGCTTCCAGGGGCTCGGGAAGTGAAATAAATACCATTTGGAGGCATTTAATGTTCGAGAGAAAAACGGCTGATTTTCGACAAAAGAGATAACACCCCCCATTACGTCATGCTTCAGAAATGTGGAAAATGGTCCGTTTTCAAATGTTTTATTTTTGAACGTCAGTTCACATTTGTAGGTGGATCACCAGTGTTAGAGCTAAAATTAGCATATTTAAAGTGATTTTCATGCTTCCAGGGGCTCGGGAAGTGAAATAAATACCATTTGGAGGCATTTAATGTTCGAGAGAAAAACGGCTGATTTTCGACAAAAGAGATAACACCCCCCCATTACGTCATGCTTCAGAAATGTGGAAAATGGTCCGTTTTCAAATGTTTTATTTTTGAACGTCAGTTCACATTTGTAGGTGGATCATCAGTGTTAGAGCTAAAATTAGCATATTTAAAGTGATTTTCATGCTTCCAGGGGCCCAAAACACAAGATTTATGGAATGGTTAAAAGTGCATGAAAATGGCCAATTTACTCACTCTGAGTTCTCAAAAAGGGTTTCTTCACCCCGGGAAGTTAATTAAATACCATTTGGAGGCATTTAATGTTAGAGCAAAAACGGCTGATTTTCGACAAAAGAGATAACACCCCCCCATTACGTCATGCTTCAGAAATGTGGAAAATGGTCCGTTTTCAAATGTTTTATTTTTGAACGTCAGTTCACATTTGTAGGTGGATCATCAGTGTTAGAGCTAAAATTAGCATGTTTAAAGTGATTTTCATGCTTCCAGGCGCTCGGGAAGTTAATTAAATACCATTTGGAGGCATTTAATGTTAGAGCAAAAACTGCTGATTTTCGACAAAAGAGATAACACCCCCCCATTAAGTCATGCTTCAGAAATGTGGAAAATGGTCCGTTTTCAAATGTTTTATTTTTGAACGTCAGTTCACATTTGTAGGTGGATCATCAGTGTTAGAGCTAAAATTAGCATGTTTAAAGTGATTTTCATGCTTCCAGGGGCTCGGGAAGTTAATTAAATACCATTTGGAGGCATTTAATGTTCGAGCAAAAACGGCTGATTTTCGACAAAAGAGATAACACCCCCCCATTACGTCATGCTTCAGAAATGTGGAAAATGGTCCGTTTTCAAATGTTTTATTTTTGAACGTCAGTTCACATTTGTAGGTGGATCATCAGTGTAAGAGCTAAAATTAGCATGTTTAAAGTGATTTTCATGCTTCCAGGTGCCCAAAACACAAGATTTATGGAATGGTTAAAAGTGCATGAAAATGGCCAATTTACTCACTCTGAGTTCTCAAAAAGGGTTTCTTCACCCCGGGAAGTTAATTAAATACCATTTGGAGGCATTTAATGTTAGAGCAAAAACGGCAGATTTTCGACAAAAGAGATAACACCCCCCCATTACGTCATGCTTCAGAAATGTGGAAAATGGTCCATTTTCAAATGTTTTATTTTTGAACGTCAGTTCACATTTGTAGGTGGATCATCAGTGTTAGAGCTAAAATTAGCATGTTTAAAGTGATTTTCATGCTTCCAGGGGCTCGGGAAGTATATAAATACCATTTGGAGGCATTTAATGTTCGAGCAAAAACGGCTGATTTTCGACAAAAGAGATAACACCCCCCCATTACGTCATGCTTCAGAAATGTGGAAAATGGTCCGTTTTCAAATGTTTTATTTTTGAACGTCAGTTCACATTTGTAGGTGGATCATCAGTGTTAGAGCTAAAATTAGCATGTTTAAAGTGATTTTCATGCTTCCAGGGGCCCAAAACACAAGATTTATGGAATGGTTAAAAGTGCATGAAAATGGCCAATTTACTCACTCTGAGTTCTCAAAAAGGGTTTCTTCACCCCGGGAAGTTAATTAAATACCATTTGGAGGCATTTAATGTTAGAGCAAAAACGGCTGATTTTCGACAAAAGAGATAACACCCCCCCATTACGTCATGCTTCAGAAATGTGGAAAATGGTCCGTTTTCAAATGTTTTATTTTTGAACGTCAGTTCACATTTGTAGGTGGATCATCAGTGTTAGAGCTAAAATTAGCATGTTTAAAGTGATTTTCATTCTTCCAGGGGCTCGGGAAGTTAATTAAATACCATTTGGAGGCATTTAATGTTCGAGCAAAAACGGCTGATTTTCGACAAAAGAGATAACACCCCCCATTACGTCATGCTTCAGAAATGTGGAAAATGGTCCGTTTTCAAATGTTTTATTTTTGAACGTCAGTTCACATTTGTAGGTGGATCATCAGTGTTAGAGCTAAAATTAGCATGTTTAAAGTGATTTTCATGCTTCCAGGGGCCCAAAACACAAGATTTATGGAATGGTTAAAAGTGCATGAAAATGGCCAATTTACTCACTCTGAGTTCTCAAAAAGGGTTTCTTCACCCCGGGAAGTTAATTAAATACCATTTGGAGGCATTTAATGTTAGAGCAAAAACGGCTGATTTTCGACAAAAGAGATAACACCCCCCATTACGTCATGCTTCAGAAATGTGGAAAATGGTCCGTTTTCAAATGTTTTATTTTTGAACGTCAGTTCACATTTGTAGGTGGATCATCAGTGTTAGAGCTAAAATTAGCATGTTTAAAGTGATTTTCATGCTTCCAGGGGCCCAAAACACAAGATTTATGGAATGGTTAAAAGTGCATGAAAATGGCCAATTTACTCACTCTGAGTTCTCAAAAAGGGTTTCTTCACCCCGGGAAGTTAATTAAATACCATTTGGAGGCATTTAATGTTAGAGCAAAAACGGCTGATTTTCGACAAAAGAGATAACACCCCCCCCATTACGTCATGCTTCAGAAATGTGGAAAATGGTCCGTTTTCAAATGTTTTATTTTTGAATGTCAGTTCACATTTGTAGGTGGATCATCAGTGTTAGAGCTAAAATTAGCATGTTTAAAGTGATTTTCATGCTTCCCGGGGCTCGGGAAGTTAATTAAATACCATTTAGAGGCATTTAATGTTCGAGCAAAAACGGCTGATTTTCGACAAAAGAGATAACACCCCCCCATTACGTCATGCTTCAGAAATGTGGAAAATGGTCCGTTTTCAAATGTTTTATTTTTGAATGTCAGTTCACATTTGTAGGTGGATCATCAGTGTTAGAGCTAAAATTAGCATGTTTAAAGTGATTTTCATGCTTCCAGGGGCTCGGGAAGTTAATTAAATACCATTTGGAGGCATTTAATGTTAGAGCAAAAACGGCTCATTTTCGACAAAAGAGATAACACCCCCCCATTAAGTCATGCTTCAGAAATGTGGAAAATGGTCCGTTTTCAAATGTTTTATTTTTGAACGTCAGTTCACATTTGTAGGTGGATCATCAGTGTTAGAGCTAAAATTAGCATGTTTAAAGTGATTTTCATGCTTCCAGGGGCTCGGGAAGTTAATTAAATACCATTTGGAGGCATTTAATGTTCGAGCAAAAACGGCTGATTTTCGACAAAAGAGATAACACCCCCCCATTACGTCATGCTTCAGAAATGTGGAAAATGGTCCGTTTTCAAATGTTTTATTTTTGAAGGTCAGTTCACATTTGTAGGTGGATCATCAGTGTTAGAGCTAAAATTAGCATGTTTAAAGTGACTTTCATGCTTCCAGGGGCCCAAAACACAAGATTTATGGAATGGTTAAAAGTGCATGAAAATGGCCAATTTACTCACTCTGAGTTCTCAAAAAGGGTTTCTTCACCCTGGGAAGTTAATTAAATACCATTTGGAGGCATTTAATGTTAGAGCAAAAACGGCAGATTTTCGACAAAAGAGATAACACCCCCCCATTACGTCATGCTTCAGAAATGTGGAAAATGGTCCGTTTTCAAATGTTTTATTTTTGAACGTCAGTTCACATTTGTAGGTGGATCATCAGTGTTAGAGCTAAAATTAGCATGTTTAAAGTGATTTTCATGCTTCCAGGGGCTCGGGAAGTATATAAATACCATTTGGAGGCATTTAATGTTCGAGCAAAAACGGCTGATTTTCGACAAAAGAGATAACACCCCCCCATTACGTCATGCTTCAGAAATGTGGAAAATGGTCCGTTTTCAAATGTTTTATTTTTGAACGTCAGTTCACATTTGTAGGTGGATCATCAGTGTTAGAGCTAAAATTAGCATGTTTAAAGTGATTTTCATGCTTCCAGGCGCTCGGGAGGTTAATTAAATACCATTTGGAGGCATTTAATGTTAGAGCAAAAACGGCTGATTTTCGACAAAAGAGATAACACCCCCCCGTTACGTCATGCTTCAGAAATGTGGAAAATGGTCCGTTTTCAAATGTTTTATTTTTGAACGTCAGTTCACATTTGTAGGTGGATCATCAGTGTTAGAGCTAAAATTAGCATGTTTAAAGTGATTTTCATGCTTCCAGGGGCCCAAAACACAAGATTTATGGAATGGTTAAAAGTGCATGAAAATGGCCAATTTACTCACTCTGAGTTCTCAAAAAGGGTTTCTTCACTCCGGGAAGTTAATTAAATACCATTTGGAGGCATTTAATGTTCGAGCAAAAACGGCTGATTTTCGACAAAAGAGATAACACCCCCCCATTACGTCATGCTTCAGAAATGTGGAAAATGGTCCGTTTTCAAATGTTTTATTTTTGAACGTCAGTTCACATTTGTAGGTGGATCATCAGTGTTAGAGCCAAAATTAGCATGTTTAAAGTGATTTTCATGCTTCCAGGGGCCCAAAACACAAGATTTATGGAATGGTTAAAAGTGCATGAAAATGGCCAATTTACTCACTCTGAGTCCTCAAAAAGGGTTTCTTCACCCCGGGAAGTTAATTAAATACCATTTGGAGGCATTTAATGTTAGAGCAAAGACGGCTGATTTTCGACAAAAGAGATAACACCCCCCCATTACGTCATGCTTCAGAAATGTGGAAAATGGTCCGTTTTCAAATGTTTTATTTTTGAACGTCAGTTCACATTTGTAGGTGGATCATCAGTGTTAGAGCTAAAATTAGCATGTTTAAAATGATTTTCATGCTTCCAGGGGCTCGGGAAGTTAATTAAATACCATTTGGAGGCATTTAATGTTCGAGCAAAAACGGCTGATTTTCGACAAAAGAGATAACACCCCCCCATTACGTCATGCTTCAGAAATGTGGAAAATGGTCCGTTTTCAAATGTTTTATTTTTGAACGTCAGTTCACATTTGTAGGTGGATCATCAGTGTTAGAGCTAAAATTAGCATGTTTAAAGTGATTTTCATGCTTCCAGGGGCCCAAAACACAAGATTTATGGAATGGTTAAAAGTGCATGAAAATGGCCAATTTACTCACTCTGAGTTCTCAAAAAGGGTTTCTTCACCCCGGGAAGTTAATTAAATACCATTTGGAGGCATTTAATGTTAGAGCAAAAACGGCTGATTTTCGACAAAAGAGATAACACCCCCCCATTACGTCATGCTTCAGAAATGTGGAAAATGGTCCGTTTTCAAATGTTTTATTTTTGAACGTCAGTTCACATTTGTAGGAGGATCATCAGTGTTAGAGCTAAAATTAGCATGTTTAAAGTGATTTTCATGCTTCCAGGGGCCCAAAACACAAGATTTATGGAATGGTTAAAAGTGCATGAAAATGGCCAATTTACTCACTCTGAGTTCTCAAAAAGGGTTTCTTCACCCCGGGAAGTTAATTAAATACCATTTGGAGGCATTTAATGTTAGAGCAAAAACGGCTGATTTTCGACAAAAGAGATAACACCCCCCCATTACGTCATGCTTCAGAAATGTGGAAAATGGTCCGTTTTCAAATGTTTTATTTTTGAACGTCAGTTCACATTTGTAGGTGGATCATCAGTGTTAGAGCTAAAATTAGCATGTTTAAAGTGATTTTCATGCTTCCAGGGGCCCAAAACACAAGATTTATGGAATGGTTAAAAGTGCATGAAAATGGCCAATTTACTCACTCTGAGTTCTCAAAAAGGGTTTCTTCACCCCGGGAAGTTAATTAAATACCATTTGGAGGCATTTAATGTTAGAGCAAAAACGGCTGATTTTCGACAAAAGAGATAACACCCCCCCCATTACGTCATGCTTCAGAAATGTGGAAAATGGTCCGTTTTCAAATGTTTTATTTTTGAATGTCAGTTCACATTTGTAGGTGGATCATCAGTGTTAGAGCTAAAATTAGCATGTTTAAAGTGATTTTCATGCTTCCAGGGGCTCGGGAAGTTAATTAAATACCATTTAGAGGCATTTAATGTTCGAGCAAAAACGGCTGATTTTCGACAAAAGAGATAACACCCCCCCATTACGTCATGCTTCAGAAATGTGGAAAATGGTCCGTTTTCAAATGTTTTATTTTTGAACGTCAGTTCACATTTGTAGGTGGATCATCAGTGTTAGAGCTAAAATTAGCATGTTTAAAGTGATTTTCATGCTTCCAGGGGCTCGGGAAGTTAATTAAATACCATTTGGAGGCATTTAATGTTCGAGCAAAAACGGCTGATTTTCGACAAAAGAGATAACACCCCCCCATTACGTCATGCTTCAGAAATGTGGAAAATGGTCCGTTTTCAAATGTTTTATTTTTGAAGGTCAGTTCACATTTGTAGGTGGATCATCAGTGTTAGAGCTAAAATTAGCATGTTTAAAGTGACTTTCATGCTTCCAGGGGCCCAAAACACAAGATTTATGGAATGGTTAAAAGTGCATGAAAATGGCCAATTTACTCACTCTGAGTTCTCAAAAAGGGTTTCTTCACCCCGGGAAGTTAATTAAATACCATTTGGAGGCATTTAATGTTAGAGCAAAAACGGCAGATTTTCGACAAAAGAGATAACACCCCCCCCCCATTACGTCATGCTTCAGAAATGTGGAAAATGGTCCGTTTTCAAATGTTTTATTTTTGAACGTCAGTTCACATTTGTAGGTGGATCATCAGTGTTAGAGCTAAAATTAGCATGTTTAAAGTGATTTTCATGCTTCGAGGGGCTCGGGAAGTATATAAATACCATTTGGAGGCATTTAATGTTCGAGCAAAAACGGCTGATTTTCGACAAAAGAGATAACACCCTCCCATTACGTCATGCTTCAGAAATGTGGAAAATGGTCCGTTTTCAAATGTTTTATTTTTGAACGTCAGTTCACATTTGTAGGTGGATCATCAGTGTCAGAGCTAAAATTAGCATGTTTAAAGTGATTTTCATGCTTCCAGGGGCCCAAAACACAAGATTTATGGAATGGTTAAAAGTGCATGAAAATGGCCAATTTACTCACTCTGAGTTCTCAAAAAGGGTTTCTTCACTCCGGGAAGTTAATTAAATACCATTTGGAGGCATTTAATGTTCGAGCAAAAACGGCTGATTTTCGACAAAAGAGATAACACCCCCCCATTACGTCATGCTTCAGAAATGTGGAAAATGGTCCGTTTTCAAATGTTTTATTTTTGAACGTCAGTTCACATTTGTAGGTGGATCATCAGTGTTAGAGCCAAAATTAGCATGTTTAAAGTGATTTTCATGCTTCCAGGGGCCCAAAACACAAGATTTATGGAATGGTTAAAAGTGCATGAAAATGGCCAATTTACTCACTCTGAGTCCTCAAAAAGGGTTTCTTCACCCCGGGAAGTTAATTAAATACCATTTGGAGGCATTTAATGTTAGAGCAAAAACGGCTGATTTTCGACAAAAGAGATAACACCCCCCCATTACGCCATGCTTCAGAAATGTGGAAAATGGTCCGTTTTCAAATGTTTTATTTTTGAACGTCAGTTCACATTTGTAGGTGGATCATCAGTGTTAGAGCTAAAATTAGCATGTTTAAAGTGATTTTCATGCTTCCAGGGGCTCGGGAAGTTAATTAAATACCATTTGGAGGCATTTAATGTTCGAGCAAAAATGGCTGATTTTCGACAAAAGAGATAACACCCCCCCATTACGTCATGCTTCAGAAATGTGGAAAATGGTCCGTTTTCAAATGTTTTATTTTTGAACGTCAGTTCACATTTGTAGGTGGATCATCAGTGTTAGAGCTAAAATTAGCATGTTTAAAGTGATTTTCATGCTTCCAGGGGCCCAAAACACAAGATTTATGGAATCGTTAAAAGTGCATGAAAATGGCCAATTTACTCACTCTGAGTTCTCAAAAAGGGTTTCTTCACCCCGGGAAGTTAATTAAATACCATTTGGAGGCATTTAATGTTAGAGCAAAAACGGCTGATTTTCGACAAAAGAGATAACACTCCCCCATTACGTCATGCTTCAGAAATGTGGAAAATGGTCCGTTTTCAAATGTTTTATTTTTGAACGTCAGTTCACATTTGTAGGTGGATCATCAGTGTTAGAGCTAAAATTAGCATGTTTAAAGTGATTTTCATGCTTCCAGGGGCTCGGGAAGTGAAATAAATACCATTTGGAGGCATTTAATGTTTGAGCAAAAACGGCTGATTTTCGACAAAAGAGATAACACCCCCCCATTACGTCATGCTTCAGAAATGTGAAAAATGGTCTGTTTTCAAATGTTTTATTTTTGAACGTCAGTTCACATTTGTAGGTGGATCATCAGTGTTAGAGCTAAAATTAGCATGTTTAAAGTGATTTTCATGCTTCCAGGGGCTCGGGAAGTTAATTAAATACCATTTGGAGGCATTTAATGTTCGAGCAAAAACGGCTGATTTTCGACAAAAGAGATAACACCCCCCCATTACGTCATGCTTCAGAAATGTGGAAAATGGTCCTTTTTCAAATGTTTTATTTTTGAACGTCAGTTCACATTTGTAGGTGGATCATCAGTGTTAGAGCTAAAATTAGCATGTTTAAAGTGATTTTCATGCTTCCAGGGGCCCAAAACACAAGATTTATGGAATGGTTAAAAGTGCATGAAAATGGCCAATTTACTCACTCTGAGTTCTCAAAAAGGGTTTCTTCACCCCGGGAAGTTAATTAAATACCATTTGGAGGCATTTAATGTTCGAGCAAAAACGGCTGATTTTCGACAAAAGAGATAACACCCCCCCATTACGTCATGCTTCAGAAATGTGGAAAATGGTCCGTTTTCAAATCTTTTATTTTTGAACGTCAGTTCACATTTGTAGGTGGATCATCGGTGTTAGAGCTAAAATTAGCATGTTTAAAGTGATTTTCATGCTTCCAGGGGCCCAAAACACAAGATTTATGGAATGGTTAAAAGTGCATGAAAATGGCCAATTTACTCACTCTGAGTTCTCAAAAAGGGGTTCTTCACCCCGGGAAGTTAATTAAATACCATTTGGAGGCATTTAATGTTCGAGCAAAAACGGCTGATTTTCGACAAAAGAGATAACACCCCCCCATTACGTCATGCTTCAGAAATGTGGAAAATGGTCCGTTTTCAAATGTTTTATTTTTGAACTTCAGTTCACATTTGTAGGTGGATCATCAGTGTTAGAGCTAAAATTAGCATGTTTAAAGTGATTTTCATGCTTCCAGGGGCCCAAAACACAAGATTTATGGAATGGTTAAAAGTGCATGAAAATGGCCAATTTACTCACTCTGAGTCCTCAAAAAGGGTTTCTTCACCCCGGGAAGTTAATTAAATACCATTTGGAGGCATTTAATGTTAGAGCAAAAACGGCTGATTTTCGACAAAAGAGATAACACCCCCCCATTACGTCATGCTTCAGAAATGTGGAAAATGGTCCGTTTTCAAATGTTTTATTTTTGAACGTCAGTTCACATTTGTAGGTGGATCATCAGTGTTAGAGCTAAAATTAGCATGTTTAAAGTGATTTTCATGCTTCCAGGGGCTCGGGAAGTTAATTAAATACCATTTGGAGGCATTTAATGTTCGAGCAAAAACGGCTGATTTTCGACAAAAGAGATAACACCCCCCCATTACGTCATGCTTCAGAAATGTGGAAAATGGTCCGTTTTCAAATGTTTTATTTTTGAACGTCAGTTCACATTTGTAGGTGGATCATCAGTGTTAGAGCTAAAATTAGCATGTTTAAAGTGATTTTCATGCTTCCAGGGGCCCAAAACACAAGATTTATGGAATGGTTAAAAGTGCATGAAAATGGCCAATTTACTCACTCTGAGTTCTCAAAAAGGGTTTCTTCACCCCGGGAAGTTAATTAAATACCATTTGGAGGCATTTAATGTTAGAGCAAAAACGGCTGATTTTCGACAAAAGAGATAACACCCCCCCATTACGTCATGCTTCAGAAATGTGGAAAATGGTCCGTTTTCAAATGTTTTATTTTTGAACGTCAGTTCACATTTGTAGGAGGATCATCAGTGTTAGAGCTAAAATTAGCATGTTTAAAGTGATTTTCATGCTTCCAGGGGCCCAAAACACAAGATTTATGGAATGGTTAAAAGTGCATGAAAATGGCCAATTTACTCACTCTGAGTTCTCAAAAAGGGTTTCTTCACCCCGGGAAGTTAATTAAATACCATTTGGAGGCATATAATGTTAGAGCAAAAACGGCTGATTTTCGACAAAAGAGATAACACCCCCCCATTACGTCATGCTTCAGAAATGTGGAAAATGGTCCGTTTTCAAATGTTTTATTTTTGAACGTCAGTTCACATTTGTAGGTGGATCATCAGTGTTAGAGCTAAAATTAGCATGTTTAAAGTGATTTTCATGCTTCCAGGGGCCCAAAACACAAGATTTATGGAATGGTTAAAAGTGCATGAAAATGGCCAATTTACTCACTCTGAGTTCTCAAAAAGGGTTTCTTCACCCCGGGAAGTTAATTAAATACCATTTGGAGGCATTTAATGTTAGAGCAAAAACGGCTGATTTTCGACAAAAGAGATAACACCCCCCCCATTACGTCATGCTTCAGAAATGTGGAAAATGGTCCGTTTTCAAATGTTTTATTTTTGAATGTCAGTTCACATTTGTAGGTGGATCATCAGTGTTAGAGCTAAAATTAGCATGTTTAAAGTGATTTGCATGCTTCCAGGGGCTCGGGAAGTTAATTAAATACCATTTAGAGGCATTTAATGTTCGAGCAAAAACGGCTGATTTTCGACAAAAGAGATAACACCCCCCCATTACGTCATGCTTCAGAAATGTGGAAAATGGTCCGTTTTCAAATGTTTTATTTTTGAACGTCAGTTCACATTTGTAGGTGGATCATCAGTGTTAGAGCTAAAATTAGCATGTTTAAAGTGATTTTCATGCTTCCAGGGGCTCGGGAAGTTAATTAAATACCATTTGGAGGCATTTAATGTTCGAGCAAAAACGGCTGATTTTCGACAAAAGAGATAACACCCCCCCATTACGTCATGCTTCAGAAATGTGGAAAATGGTCCGTTTTCAAATGTTTTATTTTTGAAGGTCAGTTCACATTTGTAGGTGGATCATCAGTGTTAGAGCTAAAATTAGCATGTTTAAAGTGACTTTCATGCTTCCAGGGGCCCAAAACACAAGATTTATGGAATGGTTAAAAGTGCATGAAAATGGCCAATTTACTCACTCTGAGTTCTCAAAAAGGGTTTCTTCACCCCGGGAAGTTAATTAAATACCATTTGGAGGCATTTAATGTTAGAGCAAAAACGGCAGATTTTCGACAAAAGAGATAACACCCCCCCATTACGTCATGCTTCAGAAATGTGGAAAATGGTCCGTTTTCAAATGTTTTATTTTTGAACGTCAGTTCACATTTGTAGGTGGATCATCAGTGTTAGAGCTAAAATTAGCATGTTTAAAGTGATTTTCATGCTTCGAGGGGCTCGGGAAGTATATAAATACCATTTGGAGGCATTTAATGTTCGAGCAAAAACGGCTGATTTTCGACAAAAGAGATAACACCCCCCCATTACGTCATGCTTCAGAAATGTGGAAAATGGTCCGTTTTCAAATGTTTTATTTTTGAACGTCAGTTCACATTTGTAGGTGGATCATCAGTGTCAGAGCTAAAATTAGCATGTTTAAAGTGATTTTCATGCTTCCAGGGGCCCAAAACACAAGATTTATGGAATGGTTAAAAGTGCATGAAAATGGCCAATTTACTCACTCTGAGTTCTCAAAAAGGGTTTCTTCACTCCGGGAAGTTAATTAAATACCATTTGGAGGCATTTAATGTTCGAGCAAAAACGGCTGATTTTCGACAAAAGAGATAACACCCCCCCATTACGTCATGCTTCAGAAATGTGGAAAATGGTCCGTTTTCAAATGTTTTATTTTTGAACGTCAGTTCACATTTGTAGGTGGATCATCAGTGTTAGAGCCAAAATTAGCATGTTTAAAGTGATTTTCATGCTTCCAGGGGCCCAAAACACAAGATTTATGGAATGGTTAAAAGTGCATGAAAATGGCCAATTTACTCACTCTGAGTCCTCAAAAAGGGTTTCTTCACCCCGGGAAGTTAATTAAATACCATTTGGAGGCATTTAATGTTAGAGCAAAAACGGCTGATTTTCGACAAAAGAGATAACACCCCCCCATTACGTCATGCTTCAGAAATGTGGAAAATGGTCCGTTTTCAAATGTTTTATTTTTGAACGTCAGTTCACATTTGTAGGTGGATCATCAGTGTTAGAGCTAAAATTAGCATGTTTAAAGTGATTTTCATGCTTCCAGGGGCTCGGGAAGTTAATTAAATACCATTTGGAGGCATTTAATGTTCGAGCAAAAATGGCTGATTTTCGACAAAAGAGATAACACCCCCCCATTACGTCATGCTTCAGAAATGTGGAAAATGGTCCGTTTTCAAATGTTTTATTTTTGAACGTCAGTTCACATTTGTAGGTGGATCATCAGTGTTAGAGCTAAAATTAGCATGTTTAAAGTGATTTTCATGCTTCCAGGGGCCCAAAACACAAGATTTATGGAATCGTTAAAAGTGCATGAAAATGGCCAATTTACTCACTCTGAGTTCTCAAAAAGGGTTTCTTCACCCCGGGAAGTTAATTAAATACCATTTGGAGGCATTTAATGTTAGAGCAAAAACGGCTGATTTTCGACAAAAGAGATAACACTCCCCCATTACGTCATGCTTCAGAAATGTGGAAAATGGTCCGTTTTCAAATGTTTTATTTTTGAACGTCAGTTCACATTTGTAGGTGGATCATCAGTGTTAGAGCTAAAATTAGCATGTTTAAAGTGATTTTCATGCTTCCAGGGGCTCGGGAAGTGAAATAAATACCATTTGGAGGCATTTAATGTTTGAGCAAAAACGGCTGATTTTCGACAAAAGAGATAACACCCCCCCATTACGTCATGCTTCAGAAATGTGAAAAATGGTCTGTTTTCAAATGTTTTATTTTTGAACGTCAGTTCACATTTGTAGGTGGATCATCAGTGTTAGAGCTAAAATTAGCATGTTTAAAGTGATTTTCATGCTTCCAGGGGCTCGGGAAGTTAATTAAATACCATTTGGAGGCATTTAATGTTCGAGCAAAAACGGCTGATTTTCGACAAAAGAGATAACACCCCCCCATTACGTCATGCTTCAGAAATGTGGAAAATGGTCCTTTTTCAAATGTTTTATTTTTGAACGTCAGTTCACATTTGTAGGTGGATCATCAGTGTTAGAGCTAAAATTAGCATGTTTAAAGTGATTTTCATGCTTCCAGGGGCCCAAAACACAAGATTTATGGAATGGTTAAAAGTGCATGAAAATGGCCAATTTACTCACTCTGAGTTCTCAAAAAGGGTTTCTTCACCCCGGGAAGTTAATTAAATACCATTTGGAGGCATTTAATGTTAGAGCAAAAACGGCTGATTTTCGACAAAAGAGATAACACCCCCCCATTACGTCATGCTTCAGAAATGCGGAAAATGGTCCGTTTTCAAATGTTTTATTTTTGAACGTCAGTTCACATTTGTAGGTGGATCATCAGTGTTAGAGCTAAAATTAGCATGTTTAAAGTGATTTTCATGCTTCCAGGGGCTCGGGAAGTTAATTAAATACCATTTGGAGGCATTTAATGTTCGAGCAAAAACGGCTGATTTTCGACAAAAGAGATAACACCCCCCCCCATTACGTCATGCTTCAGAAATGTGGAAAATGGTCCGTTTTCAAATGTTTTATTTTTGAACGTCAGTTCACATTTGTAGGTGGATCATCAGTGTTAGAGCTAAAATTAGCATGTTTAAAGTGATTTTCATGCTTCCAGGGGCCCAAAACACAAGATTTATGGAATGGTTAAAAGTGCATGAAAATGGCCAATTTACTCACTCTGAGTTCTCAAAAAGGGTTTCTTCACCCCGGGAAGTTAATTAAATACCATTTGGAGGCATTTAATGTTCGAGCAAAAACGGCTGATTTTCGACAAAAGAGATAACACCCCCCCATTACATCATGCTTCAGAAATGTGGAAAATGGTCCGTTTTCAAATGTTTCATTTTTGAACGTCAGTTCACATTTGTAGGTGGATCATCAGTGTTAGAGCTAAAATTAGCATGTTTAAAGTGATTTTCATGCTTCCAGGGGCTCGGGAAGTTAATTAAATACCATTTGGAGGCATTTAATGTTTGAGCAAAAACGGCTGATTTTCGACAAAAGAGATAACACCCCCCCATTACGTCATGCTTCAGAAATGTGGAAAATGGTCCGTTTTCAAATGTTTCATTTTTGAACGTCAGTTCACATTTGTAGGTGGATCATCAGTGTTAGAGCTAAAATTAGCATGTTTAAAGTGATTTTCATGCTTCCAGGGGCTCGGGAAGTTAATTAAATACCATTTGGAGGCATTTAATGTTCGAGCAAAAACGGCTGATTTTCGACAAAAGAGATAACACCCCCCCCCCATTACGTCATGCTTCAGAAATGTGGAAAATGGTCCGTTTTCAAATGTTTTATTTTTGAACGTCAGTTCACATTTGTAGGTGGATCATCAGTGTTAGAGCTAAAATTAGCATGTTTAAAGTGATTTTCATGCTTCCAGGGGCCCAAAACACAAGATTTATGGAATGGTTAAAAGTGCATGAAAATGGCCAATTTACTCACTCTGAGTTCTCAAAAAGGGTTTCTTCACCCCGGGAAGTTAATTAAATACCATTTGGAGGCATTTAATGTTCGAGCAAAAACGGCTGATTTTCGACAAAAGAGATAACACCCCCCCATTACATCATGCTTCAGAAATGTGGAAAATGGTCCGTTTTCAAATGTTTCATTTTTGAACGTCAGTTCACATTTGTAGGTGGATCATCAGTGTTAGAGCTAAAATTAGCATGTTTAAAGTGATTTTCATGCTTCCAGGGGCTCGGGAAGTTAATTAAATACCATTTGGAGGCATTTAATGTTTGAGCAAAAACGGCTGATTTTCGACAAAAGAGATAACACCCCCCCATTACGTCATGCTTCAGAAATGTGGAAAATGGTCCGTTTTCAAATGTTTCATTTTTGAACGTCAGTTCACATTTGTAGGTGGATCATCAGTGTTAGAGCTAAAATTAGCATGTTTAAAGTGATTTTCATGCTTCCAGGGGCCCAAAACACAAGATTTATGGAATGGTTAAAAGTGCATGAAAATGGCCAATTTACTCACTCTGAGTTCTCAAAAAGGGTTTCTTCACCCCGGGAAGTTAATTAAATACCATTTGGAGGCATTTAATGTTCGAGCAAAAACGGCTGATTTTCGACAAAAGAGATAACACCCCCCCATTACGTCATGCTTCAGAAATGTGGAAAATGGTCCGTTTTCAAATGTTTTATTTTTGAACGTCAGTTCACATTTGTAGGTGGATCATCAGTGTTAGAGCTAAAATTAGCATGTTTAAAGTGATTTTCATGCTTCCAGGGGCCCAAAACACAAGATTTATGGAATGGTTAAAAGTGCATGAAAATGGCCAATTTACTCACTCTGAGTTCTCAAAAAGGGTTTCTTCACCCCGGGAAGTTAATTAAATACCATTTGGAGGCATTTAATGTTCGAGCAAAAACGGCTGATTTTCGACAAAAGAGATAACACCCCCCCATTACGTCATGCTTCAGAAATGTGGAAAATGGTCCGTTTTCAAATGTTTTATTTTTGAACGTCAGTTCACATTTGTAGGTGGATCATCAGTGTTAGAGCTAAAATTAGCATGTTTAAAGTGATTTTCATGCTTCCAGGGGCCCAAAACACAAGATTTATGGAATGGTTAAAAGTGCATGAAAATGGCCAATTTACTCACTCTGAGTTCTCAAAAAGGGTTTCTTCACCCCGGGAAGTTAATTAAATACCATTTGGAGGCATTTAATGTTCGAGCAAAAACGGCTGATTTTCGACAAAAGAGATAACACCCCCCCATTACGTCATGCTTCAGAAATGTGGAAAATGGTCCGTTTTCAAATCTTTTAAATTTTGAACGTCAGTTCACATTTGTAGGTGGATCATCAGTGTTAGAGCTAAAATTAGCATGTTTAAAGTGATTTTCATGCTTCCAGGGGCCCAAAACACAAGATTTATGGAATGGTTAAAAGTGCATGAAAATGGCCAATTTACTCACTCTGAGTTCTCAAAAAGGGGTTCTTCACCCCGGGAAGTTAATTAAATACCATTTGGAGGCATTTAATGTTCGAGCAAAAACGGCTGATTTTCGACAAAAGAGATAACACCCCCCCATTACGTCATGCTTCAGAAATGTGGAAAATGGTCCGTTTTCAAATGTTTTATTTTTGAACGTCAGTTCACATTTGTAGGTGGATCATCAGTGTTAGAGCTAAAATTAGCATGTTTAAAGTGATTTTCATGCTTCCAGGGGCCCAAAACACAAGATTTATGGAATGGTTAAAAGTGCATGAAAATGGCCAATTTACTCACTCTGAGTTCTCAAAAAGGGTTTCTTCACCCCGGGAAGTTAATTAAATACCATTTGGAGGCATTTAATGTTAGAGCAAAAACGGCTGATTTTCGACAAAAGAGATAACACCCCCCCCATTACGTCATGCTTCAGAAATGTGGAAAATGGTCCGTTTTCAAATGTTTTATTTTTGAATGTCAGTTCACATTTGTAGGTGGATCATCAGTGTTAGAGCTAAAATTAGCATGTTTAAAGTGATTTTCATGCTTCCAGGGGCTCGGGAAGTTAATTAAATACCATTTAGAGGCATTTAATGTTCGAGCAAAAACGGCTGATTTTCGACAAAAGAGATAACACCCCCCCATTACGTCATGCTTCAGAAATGTGGAAAATGGTCCGTTTTCAAATGTTTTATTTTTGAACGTCAGTTCACATTTGTAGGTGGATCATCAGTGTTAGAGCTAAAATTAGCATGTTTAAAGTGATTTTCATGCTTCCAGGGGCTCGGGAAGTTAATTAAATACCATTTGGAGGCATTTAATGTTCGAGCAAAAACGGCTGATTTTCGACAAAAGAGATAACACCCCCCCATTACGTCATGCTTCAGAAATGTGGAAAATGGTCCGTTTTCAAATGTTTTATTTTTGAAGGTCAGTTCACATTTGTAGGTGGATCATCAGTGTTAGAGCTAAAATTAGCATGTTTAAAGTGACTTTCATGCTTCCAGGGGCCCAAAACACAAGATTTATGGAATGGTTAAAAGTGCATGAAAATGGCCAATTTACTCACTCTGAGTTCTCAAAAAGGGTTTCTTCACCCCGGGAAGTTAATTAAATACCATTTGGAGGCATTTAATGTTAGAGCAAAAACGGCAGATTTTCGACAAAAGATATAACACCCCCCCATTACGTCATGCTTCAGAAATGTGGAAAATGGTCCGTTTTCAAATGTTTTATTTTTGAACGTCAGTTCACATTTGTAGGTGGATCATCAGTGTTAGAGCTAAAATTAGCATGTTTAAAGTGATTTTCATGCTTCGAGGGGCTCGGGAAGTATATAAATACCATTTGGAGGCATTTAATGTTCGAGCAAAAACGGCTGATTTTCGACAAAAGAGATAACACCCCCCCATTACGTCATGCTTCAGAAATGTGGAAAATGGTCCGTTTTCAAATGTTTTATTTTTGAACGTCAGTTCACATTTGTAGGTGGATCATCAGTGTCAGAGCTAAAATTAGCATGTTTAAAGTGATTTTCATGCTTCCAGGGGCCCAAAACACAAGATTTATGGAATCGTTAAAAGTGCATGAAAATGGCCAATTTACTCACTCTGAGTTCTCAAAAAGGGTTTCTTCACCCCGGGAAGTTAATTAAATACCATTTGGAGGCATTTAATGTTAGAGCAAAAACGGCTGATTTTCGACAAAAGAGATAACACTCCCCCATTACGTCATGCTTCAGAAATGTGGAAAATGGTCCGTTTTCAAATGTTTTATTTTTGAACGTCAGTTCACATTTGTAGGTGGATCATCAGTGTTAGAGCTAAAATTAGCATGTTTAAAGTGATTTTCATGCTTCCAGGGGCTCGGGAAGTGAAATAAATACCATTTGGAGGCATTTAATGTTTGAGCAAAAACGGCTGATTTTCGACAAAAGAGATAACACCCCCCCATTACGTCATGCTTCAGAAATGTGAAAAATGGTCTGTTTTCAAATGTTTTATTTTTGAACGTCAGTTCACATTTGTAGGTGGATCATCAGTGTTAGAGCTAAAATTAGCATGTTTAAAGTGATTTTCATGCTTCCAGGGGCTCGGGAAGTTAATTAAATACCATTTGGAGGCATTTAATGTTCGAGCAAAAACGGCTGATTTTCGACAAAAGAGATAACACCCCCCCATTACGTCATGCTTCAGAAATGTGGAAAATGGTCCTTTTTCAAATGTTTTATTTTTGAACGTCAGTTCACATTTGTAGGTGGATCATCAGTGTTAGAGCTAAAATTAGCATGTTTAAAGTGATTTTCATGCTTCCAGGGGCCCAAAACACAAGATTTATGGAATGGTTAAAAGTGCATGAAAATGGCCAATTTACTCACTCTGAGTTCTCAAAAAGGGTTTCTTCACCCCGGGAAGTTAATTAAATACCATTTGGAGGCATTTAATGTTAGAGCAAAAACGGCTGATTTTCGACAAAAGAGATAACACCCCCCCATTACGTCATGCTTCAGAAATGTGGAAAATGGTCCGTTTTCAAATGTTTTATTTTTGAACGTCAGTTCACATTTGTAGGTGGATCATCAGTGTTAGAGCTAAAATTAGCATGTTTAAAGTGATTTTCATGCTTCCAGGGGCTCGGGAAGTTAATTAAATACCATTTGGAGGCATTTAATGTTCGAGCAAAAACGGCTGATTTTCGACAAAAGAGATAACACCCCCCCCCATTACGTCATGCTTCAGAAATGTGGAAAATGGTCCGTTTTCAAATGTTTTATTTTTGAACGTCAGTTCACATTTGTAGGTGGATCATCAGTGTTAGAGCTAAAATTAGCATGTTTAAAGTGATTTTCATGCTTCCAGGGGCCCAAAACACAAGATTTATGGAATGGTTAAAAGTGCATGAAAATGGCCAATTTACTCACTCTGAGTTCTCAAAAAGGGTTTCTTCACCCCGGGAAGTTAATTAAATACCATTTGGAGGCATTTAATGTTCGAGCAAAAACGGCTGATTTTCGACAAAAGAGATAACACCCCCCCATTACATCATGCTTCAGAAATGTGGAAAATGGTCCGTTTTCAAATGTTTCATTTTTGAACGTCAGTTCACATTTGTAGGTGGATCATCAGTGTTAGAGCTAAAATTAGCATGTTTAAAGTGATTTTCATGCTTCCAGGGGCTCGGGAAGTTAATTAAATACCATTTGGAGGCATTTAATGTTTGAGCAAAAACGGCTGATTTTCGACAAAAGAGATAACACCCCCCCATTACGTCATGCTTCAGAAATGTGGAAAATGGTCCGTTTTCAAATGTTTCATTTTTGAACGTCAGTTCACATTTGTAGGTGGATCATCAGTGTTAGAGCTAAAATTAGCATGTTTAAAGTGATTTTCATGCTTCCAGGGGCCCAAAACACAAGATTTATGGAATGGTTAAAAGTGCATGAAAATGGCCAATTTACTCACTCTGAGTTCTCAAAAAGGGTTTCTTCACCCCGGGAAGTTAATTAAATACCATTTGGAGGCATTTAATGTTCGAGCAAAAACGGCTGATTTTCGACAAAAGAGATAACACCCCCCCATTACGTCATGCTTCAGAAATGTGGAAAATGGTCCGTTTTCAAATGTTTTATTTTTGAACGTCAGTTCACATTTGTAGGTGGATCATCAGTGTTAGAGCTAAAATTAGCATGTTTAAAGTGATTTTCATGCTTCCAGGGGCCCAAAACACAAGATTTATGGAATGGTTAAAAGTGCATGAAAATGGCCAATTTACTCACTCTGAGTTCTCAAAAAGGGTTTCTTCACCCCGGGAAGTTAATTAAATACCATTTGGAGGCATTTAATGTTCGAGCAAAAACGGCTGATTTTCGACAAAAGAGATAACACCCCCCCATTACGTCATGCTTCAGAAATGTGGAAAATGGTCCGTTTTCAAATGTTTTATTTTTGAACGTCAGTTCACATTTGTAGGTGGATCATCAGTGTTAGAGCTAAAATTAGCATGTTTAAAGTGATTTTCATGCTTCCAGGGGCCCAAAACACAAGATTTATGGAATGGTTAAAAGTGCATGAAAATGGCCAATTTACTCACTCTGAGTTCTCAAAAAGGGTTTCTTCACCCCGGGAAGTTAATTAAACACCATTTGGAGGCATTTAATGTTCGAGCAAAAACGGCTGATTTTCGACAAAAGAGATAACACCCCCCCATTACGTCATGCTTCAGAAATGTGGAAAATGGTCCGTTTTCAAATCTTTTATTTTTGAACGTCAGTTCACATTTGTAGGTGGATCATCAGTGTTAGAGCTAAAATTAGCATGTTTAAAGTGATTTTCATGCTTCCAGGGGCCCAAAACACAAGATTTATGGAATGGTTAAAAGTGCATGAAAATGGCCAATTTACTCACTCTGAGTTCTCAAAAAGGGGTTCTTCACCCCGGGAAGTTAATTAAATACCATTTGGAGGCATTTAATGTTCGAGCAAAAACGGCTGATTTTCGACAAAAGAGATAACACCCCCCCATTACGTCATGCTTCAGAAATGTGGAAAATGGTCCGTTTTCAAATGTTTTATTTTTGAACGTCAGTTCACATTTGTAGGTGGATCATCAGTGTTAGAGCTAAAATTAGCATGTTTAAAGTGATGTTCATGCTTCCAGGGGCCCAAAACACAAGATTTATGGAATGGTTAAAAGTGCATGAAAATGGCCAATTTACTCACTCTGAGTTCTCAAAAAGGGTTTCTTCACCCCGGGAAGTTAATTAAATACCATTTGGAGGCATTTAATGTTAGAGCAAAAACGGCTGATTTTCGACAAAAGAGATAACACCCCCCCCCATTACGTCATGCTTCAGAAATGTGGAAAATGGTCCGTTTTCAAATGTTTTATTTTTGAATGTCAGTTCACATTTGTAGGTGGATCATCAGTGTTAGAGCTAAAATTAGCATGTTTAAAGTGATTTTCATGCTTCCAGGGGCTCGGGAAGTTAATTAAATACCATTTAGAGGCATTTAATGTTCGAGCAAAAACGGCTGATTTTCGACAAAAGAGATAACACCCCCCCATTACGTCATGCTTCAGAAATGTGGAAAATGGTCCGTTTTCAAATGTTTTATTTTTGAACGTCAGTTCACATTTGTAGGTGGATCATCAGTGTTAGAGCTAAAATTAGCATGTTTAAAGTGATTTTCATGCTTCCAGGGGCTCGGGAAGTTAATTAAATACCATTTGGAGGCATTTAATGTTCGAGCAAAAACGGCTGATTTTCGACAAAAGAGATAACACCCCCCCATTACGTCATGCTTCAGAAATGTGGAAAATGGTCCGTTTTCAAATGTTTTATTTTTGAAGGTCAGTTCACATTTGTAGGTGGATCATCAGTGTTAGAGCTAAAATTAGCATGTTTAAAGTGACTTTCATGCTTCCAGGGGCCCAAAACACAAGATTTATGGAATGGTTAAAAGTGCATGAAAATGGCCAATTTACTCACTCTGAGTTCTCAAAAAGGGTTTCTTCACCCCGGGAAGTTAATTAAATACCATTTGGAGGCATTTAATGTTAGAGCAAAAACGGCAGATTTTCGACAAAAGAGATAACACCCCCCCATTACGTCATGCTTCAGAAATGTGGAAAATGGTCCGTTTTCAAATGTTTTATTTTTGAACGTCAGTTCACATTTGTAGGTGGATCATCAGTGTTAGAGCTAAAATTAGCATGTTTAAAATGATTTTCATGCTTCGAGGGGCTCGGGAAGTATATAAATACCATTTGGAGGCATTTAATGTTCGAGCAAAAACGGCTGATTTTCGACAAAAGAGATAACACCCCCCCATTACGTCATGCTTCAGAAATGTGGAAAATGGTCCGTTTTCAAATGTTTTATTTTTGAACGTCAGTTCACATTTGTAGGTGGATCATCAGTGTCAGAGCTAAAATTAGCATGTTTAAAGTGATTTTCATGCTTCCAGGGGCCCAAAACACAAGATTTATGGAATGGTTAAAAGTGCATGAAAATGGCCAATTTACTCACTCTGAGTTCTCAAAAAGGGTTTCTTCACTCCGGGAAGTTAATTAAATACCATTTGGAGGCATTTAATGTTCGAGCAAAAACGGCTGATTTTCGACAAAAGAGATAACACCCCCCCATTACGTCATGCTTCAGAAATGTGGAAAATGGTCCGTTTTCAAATGTTTTATTTTTGAACGTCAGTTCACATTTGTAGGTGGATCATCAGTGTTAGAGCCAAAATTAGCATGTTTAAAGTGATTTTCATGCTTCCAGGGGCCCAAAACACAAGATTTATGGAATGGTTAAAAGTGCATGAAAATGGCCAATTTACTCACTCTGAGTCCTCAAAAAGGGTTTCTTCACCCCGGGAAGTTAATTAAATACCATTTGGAGGCATTTAATGTTAGAGCAAAAACGGCTGATTTTCGACAAAAGAGATAACACCCCCCCATTACGTCATGCTTCAGAAATGTGGAAAATGGTCCGTTTTCAAATGTTTTATTTTTGAACGTCAGTTCACATTTGTAGGTGGATCATCAGTGTTAGAGCTAAAATTAGCATGTTTAAAGTGATTTTCATGCTTCCAGGGGCTCGGGAAGTTAATTAAATACCATTTGGAGGCATTTAATGTTCGAGCAAAAATGGCTGATTTTCGACAAAAGAGATAACACCCCCCCATTACGTCATGCTTCAGAAATGTGGAAAATGGTCCGTTTTCAAATGTTTTATTTTTGAACGTCAGTTCACATTTGTAGGTGGATCATCAGTGTTAGAGCTAAAATTAGCATGTTTAAAGTGATTTTCATGCTTCCAGGGGCCCAAAACACAAGATTTATGGAATCGTTAAAAGTGCATGAAAATGGCCAATTTACTCACTCTGAGTTCTCAAAAAGGGTTTCTTCACCCCGGGAAGTTAATTAAATACCATTTGGAGGCATTTAATGTTAGAGCAAAAACGGCTGATTTTCGACAAAAGAGATAACACTCCCCCATTACGTCATGCTTCAGAAATGTGGAAAATGGTCCGTTTTCAAATGTTTTATTTTTGAACGTCAGTTCACATTTGTAGGTGGATCATCAGTGTTAGAGCTAAAATTAGCATGTTTAAAGTGATTTTCATGCTTCCAGGGGCTCGGGAAGTGAAATAAATACCATTTGGAGGCATTTAATGTTCGAGCAAAAACGGCTGATTTTCGACAAAAGAGATAACACCCCCCCATTACGTCATGCTTCAGAAATGTGAAAAATGGTCTGTTTTCAAATGTTTTATTTTTGAACGTCAGTTCACATTTGTAGGTGGATCATCAGTGTTAGAGCTAAAATTAGCATGTTTAAAGTGATTTTCATGCTTCCAGGGGCTCGGGAAGTTAATTAAATACCATTTGGAGGCATTTAATGTTCGAGCAAAAACGGCTGATTTTCGACAAAAGAGATAACACCCCCCCATTACGTCATGCTTCAGAAATGTGGAAAATGGTCCTTTTTCAAATGTTTTATTTTTGAACGTCAGTTCACATTTGTAGGTGGATCATCAGTGTTAGAGCTAAAATTAGCATGTTTAAAGTGATTTTCATGCTTCCAGGGGCCCAAAACACAAGATTTATGGAATGGTTAAAAGTGCATGAAAATGGCCAATTTACTCACTCTGAGTTCTCAAAAGGGGTTTCTTCACCCCGGGAAGTTAATTAAATACCATTTGGAGGCATTTAATGTTAGAGCAAAAACGGCTGATTTTCGACAAAAGAGATAACACCCCCCCATTACGTCATGCTTCAGAAATGTGGAAAATGGTCCGTTTTCAAATGTTTTATTTTTGAACGTCAGTTCACATTTGTAGGTGGATCATCAGTGTTAGAGCTAAAATTAGCATGTTTAAAGTGATTTTCATGCTTCCAGGGGCCCAAAACACAAGATTTATGGAATGGTCAAAAGTGCATGAAAATGGCCAATTTACTCACTCTGAGTTCTCAAAAAGGGTTTCTTCACCCCGGGAAGTTAATTAAATACCATTTGGAGGCATTTAATGTTCGAGCAAAAATGGCTGATTTTCGACAAAAGAGATAACACCCCCCCATTACGTCATGCTTCAGAAATGTGGAAAATGGTCCGTTTTCAAATGTTTTATTTTTGAACGTCAGTTCACATTTGTAGGTGGATCATCAGTGTTAGAGCTAAAATTAGCATGTTTAAAGTGATTTTCATGCTTCCAGGGGCCCAAAACACAAGATTTATGGAATGGTTAAAAGTGCATGAAAATGGCCAATTTACTCACTCTGAGTTCTCAAAAAGGGTTTCTTCACCCCGGGAAGTTAATTAAATACCATTTGGAGGCATTTAATGTTAGAGCAAAAACGGCTGATTTTCGACAAAAGAGATAACACCCCCCCATTACGTCATGCTTCAGAAATGTGGAAAATGGTCCGTTTTCAAATGTTTTATTTTTGAACGTCAGTTCACATTTGTAGGTGGATCATCAGTGTTAGAGCTAAAATTAGCATGTTTAAAGTGATTTTCATGCTTCCAGGGGCCCAAAACACAAGATTTATGGAATGATTAAAAGTGCATGAAAATGGCCAATTTACTCACTCTGAGTTCTCAAAAAGGGTTTCTTCACCCCGGGAAGTTAATTAAATACCATTTGGAGGCATTTAATGTTAGAGCAAAAACGGCTGATTTTCGACAAAAGAGATAACACCCCCCCATTACGTCATGCTTCAGAAATGTGGAAAATGGTCCGTTTTCAAATGTTTTATTTTTGAACGTCAGTTCACATTTGTAGGTGGATCATCAGTGTTAGAGCTAAAATTAGCATGTTTAAAGTGATTTTCATGCTTCCAGGGGCCCAAAACACAAGATTTATGGAATGGTTAAAAGTGCATGAAAATGGCCAATTTACTCACTCTGAGTTCTCAAAAAGGGTTTCTTCACCCCGGGAAGTTAATTAAATACCATTTGGAGGCATTTAATGTTAGAGCAAAAACGGCTGATTTTCGACAAAAGAGATAACACCCCCCCATTACGTCATGCTTCAGAAATGTGGAAAATGGTCCGTTTTCAAATGTTTTATTTTTGAACGTCAGTTCACATTTGTAGGTGGATCATCAGTGTTAGAGCTAAAATTAGCATGTTTAAAGTGATTTTCATGCTTCCAGGGGCCCAAAACACAAGATTTATGGAATGGTTAAAAGTGCATGAAAATGGCCAATTTACTCACTCTGAGTTCTCAAAAAGGGTTTCTTCACCCCGGGAAGTTAATTAAATACCATTTGGAGGCATTTAATGTTAGAGCAAAAACGGCTGATTTTCGACAAAAGAGATAACACCCCCCCATTACGTCATGCTTCAGAAATGTGGAAAATGGTCCATTTTCAAATGTTTTATTTTTGAACGTCAGTTCACATTTGTAGGTGGATCATCAGTGTTAGAGCTAAAATTAGCATGTTTAAAGTGATTTTCATGCTTCCAGGGGCCCAAAACACAAGATTTATGGAATGGTTAAAAGTGCATGAAAATGGCCAATTTACTCACTCTGAGTTCTCAAAAAGGGTTTCTTCACCCCGGGAAGTTAATTAAATTCCATTTGGAGGCATTTAATGTTCGAGCAAAAACGGCTGATTTTCGACAAAAGAGATAACACCCCCCCCATTACGTCATGCTTCAGAAATGTGGAAAATGGTCCGTTTTCAAATGTTTTATTTTTGAACGTAAGTTCACATTTGTAGGTGGATCATCAGTGTTAGAGCTAAAATTAGCATGTTTAAAGTGATTTTCATGCTTCCAGGGGCTCGGGAAGTGAAATAAATACCATTTGGAGGCATTTAATGGTCGAGCAAAAACGGCTGAATTTCGACAAAAGAGATAACACCCCCCCATTACGTCATGCTTCAGAAATGTGGAAAATGGTCCGTTTTTAAATGTTTTATTTTTGAACGTCAGTTCACATTTGTAGGTGGATCATCAGTGTTAGAGCTAAAATTAGCATGTTTAAAG
Organism: Lissotriton vulgaris; assembly: GCF_964263255.1. Lineage (NCBI taxonomy): Eukaryota > Metazoa > Chordata > Amphibia > Caudata > Salamandridae > Lissotriton > Lissotriton vulgaris. Next base: position 51,917 of record NW_028247232.1, read on the forward strand.
TGATTTTCATGCTTCCAGGCGCCCAAAACACAAGATTTATGGAATGGTCAAAAGTGCATGAAAATGGCCAATTTACTCACTCTGAGTTCTCAAAAAGGGTTTCTTCACCCCGGGAAGTTAATTAAATACCATTTGGAGGCATTTAATGTTCGAGCAAAAATGGCTGATTTTCGACAAAAGAGATAACACCCCCCCATTACGTCATGCTTCAGAAATGTGGAAAATGGTCCGTTTTCAAATGTTTTATTTTTGAACGTCAGTTCACATTTGTAGGTGGATCATCAGTGTTAGAGCTAAAATTAGCATGTTTAAAGTGATTTTCATGCTTCCAGGGGCCCAAAACACAAGATTTATGGAATGGTTAAAAGTGCATGAAAATGGCCAATTTACTCACTCTGAGTTCTCAAAAAGGGTTTCTTCACCCCGGGAAGTTAATTAAATACCATTTGGAGGCATTTAATGTTAGAGCAAAAACGGCTGATTTTCGACAAAAGAGATAACACCCCCCCATTACGTCATGCTTCAGAAATGTGGAAAATGGTCCGTTTTCAAATGTTTTATTTTTGAACGTCAGTTCACATTTGTAGGTGGATCATCAGTGTTAGAGCTAAAATTAGCATGTTTAAAGTGATTTTCATGCTTCCAGGGGCCCAAAACACAAGATTTATGGAATGATTAAAAGTGCATGAAAATGGCCAATTTACTCACTCTGAGTTCTCAAAAAGGGTTTCTTCACCCCGGGAAGTTAATTAAATACCATTTGGAGGCATTTAATGTTAGAGCAAAAACGGCTGATTTTCGACAAAAGAGATAACACCCCCCCATTACGTCATGCTTCAGAAATGTGGAAAATGGTCCGTTTTCAAATGTTTTATTTTTGAACGTCAGTTCACATTTGTAGGTGGATCATCAGTGTTAGAGCTAAAATTAGCATGTTTAAAGTGATTTTCATGCTTCCAGGGGCCCAAAACACAAGATTTATGGAATGGTTAAAAGTGCATGAAAATGGCCAATTTACTCACTCTGAGTTCTCAAAAAGGGTTTCTTCACCCCGGGAAGTTAATTAAATACCATTTGGAGGCATTTAATGTTAGAGCAAAAACGGCTGATTTTCGACAAAAGAGATAACACCCCCCCATTACGTCATGCTTCAGAAATGTGGAAAATGGTCCGTTTTCAAATGTTTTATTTTTGAACGTCAGTTCACATTTGTAGGTGGATCATCAGTGTTAGAGCTAAAATTAGCATGTTTAAAGTGATTTTCATGCTTCCAGGGGCCCAAAACACAAGATTTATGGAATGGTTAAAAGTGCATGAAAATGGCCAATTTACTCACTCTGAGTTCTCAAAAAGGGTTTCTTCACCCCGGGAAGTTAATTAAATACCATTTGGAGGCATTTAATGTTAGAGCAAAAACGGCTGATTTTCGACAAAAGAGATAACACCCCCCCATTACGTCATGCTTCAGAAATGTGGAAAATGGTCCGTTTTCAAATGTTTTATTTTTGAACGTCAGTTCACATTTGTAGGTGGATCATCAGTGTTAGAGCTAAAATTAGCATGTTTAAAGTGATTTTCATGCTTCCAGGGGCCCAAAACACAAGATTTATGGAATGGTTAAAAGTGCATGAAAATGGCCAATTTACTCACTCTGAGTTCTCAAAAAGGGTTTCTTCACCCCGGGAAGTTAATTAAATTCCATTTGGAGGCATTTAATGTTCGAGCAAAAACGGCTGATTTTCGACAAAAGAGATAACACCCCCCCCATTACGTCATGCTTCAGAAATGTGGAAAATGGTCCGTTTTCAAATGTTTTATTTTTGAACGTAAGTTCACATTTGTAGGTGGATCATCAGTGTTAGAGCTAAAATTAGCATGTTTAAAGTGATTTTCATGCTTCCAGGGGCTCGGGAAGTGAAATAAATACCATTTGGAGGCATTTAATGGTCGAGCAAAAACGGCTGAATTTCGACAAAAGAGATAACACCCCCCCATTACGTCATGCTTCAGAAATGTGGAAAATGGTCCGTTTTTAAATGTTTTATTTTTGAACGTCAGTTCACATTTGTAGGTGGATCATCAGTGTTAGAGCTAAAATTAGCATGTTTAAAGTGATTTTCATGCTTCCAGGCGCCCAAAACACAAGATTTATGGAATGGTCAAAAGTGCATGAAAATGGCCAATTTACTCACTCTGAGTTCTCAAAAAGGGTTTCTTCACCCCGGGAAGTTAATTAAATACCATTTGGAGGCATTTAATGTTCAAGCAAAAATGGCTGATTTTCGACAAAAGAGATAACACCCCCCCATTACGTCATGCTTCAGAAATGTGGAAAATGGTCCGTTTTCAAATGTTTTATTTTTGAACGTCAGTTCACATTTGTAGGTGGATCATCAGTGTTAGAGCTAAAATTAGCATGTTTAAAGTGATTTTCATGCTTCCAGGGGCCCAAAACACAAGATTTATGGAATGGTTAAAAGTGCATGAAAATGGCCAATTTACTCACTCTGAGTTCTCAAAAAGGGTTTCTTCACCCCGGGAAGTTAATTAAATACCATTTGGAGGCATTTAATGTTAGAGCAAAAACGGCTGATTTTCGACAAAAGAGATAACACCCCCCCATTACGTCATGCTTCAGAAATGTGGAAAATGGTCCGTTTTCAAATGTTTTATTTTTGAACGTCAGTTCACATTTGTAGGTGGATCATCAGTGTTAGAGCTAAAATTAGCATGTTTAAAGTGATTTTCATGCTTCCAGGGGCCCAAAACACAAGATTTATGGAATGGTCAAAAGTGCATGAAAATGGCCAATTTACTCACTCTGAGTTCTCAAAAAGGGTTTCTTCACCCCGGGAAGTTAATTAAATACCATTTGGAGGCATTTAATGTTCAAGCAAAAATGGCTGATTTTCGACAAAAGAGATAACACCCCCCCATTACGTCATGCTTCAGAAATGTGGAAAATGGTCCGTTTTCAAATGTTTTATTTTTGAACGTCAGTTCACATTTGTAGGTGGATCATCAGTGTTAGAGCTAAAATTAGCATGTTTAAAGTGATTTTCATGCTTCCAGGGGCCCAAAACACAAGATTTATGGAATGGTTAAAAGTGCATGAAAATGGCCAATTTACTCACTCTGAGTTCTCAAAAAGGGTTTCTTCACCCCGGGAAGTTAATTAAATACCATTTGGAGGCATTTAATGTTAGAGCAAAAACGGCTGATTTTCGACAAAAGAGATAACACCCCCCCATTACGTCATGCTTCAGAAATGTGGAAAATGGTCCGTTTTCAAATGTTTTATTTTTGAACGTCAGTTCACATTTGTAGGTGGATCATCAGTGTTAGAGCTAAAATTAGCATGTTTAAAGTGATTTTCATGCTTCCAGGGGCCCAAAACACAAGATTTATGGAATGATTAAAAGTGCATGAAAATGGCCAATTTACTCACTCTGAGTTCTCAAAAAGGGTTTCTTCACCCCGGGAAGTTAATTAAATACCATTTGGAGGCATTTAATGTTAGAGCAAAAACGGCTGATTTTCGACAAAAGAGATAACACCCCCCCATTACGTCATGCTTCAGAAATGTGGAAAATGGTCCGTTTTCAAATGTTTTATTTTTGAACGTCAGTTCACATTTGTAGGTGGATCATCAGTGTTAGAGCTAAAATTAGCATGTTTAAAGTGATTTTCATGCTTCCAGGGGCCCAAAACACAAGATTTATGGAATGGTTAAAAGTGCATGAAAATGGCCAATTTACTCACTCTGAGTTCTCAAAAAGGGTTTCTTCACCCCGGGAAGTTAATTAAATACCATTTGGAGGCATTTAATGTTAGAGCAAAAACGGCTGATTTTCGACAAAAGAGATAACACCCCCCCATTACGTCATGCTTCAGAAATGTGGAAAATGGTCCGTTTTCAAATGTTTTATTTTTGAACGTCAGTTCACATTTGTAGGTGGATCATCAGTGTTAGAGCTAAAATTAGCATGTTTAAAGTGATTTTCATGCTTCCAGGGGCCCAAAACACAAGATTTATGGAATGGTCAAAAGTGCATGAAAATGGCCAATTTACTCACTCTGAGTTCTCAAAAAGGGTTTCTTCACCCCGGGAAGTTAATTAAATACCATTTGGAGGCATTTAATGTTCAAGCAAAAACGGCTGATTTTCGACAAAAGAGATAACACCCCCCCATTACGTCATGCTTCAGAAATGTGGAAAATGGTCCGTTTTCAAATGTTTTATTTTTGAACGTCAGTTCACATTTGTAGGTGGATCATCAGTGTTAGAGCTAAAATTAGCATGTTTAAAGTGATTTTCATGCTTCCAGGGGCTCGGGAAGTTAATTAAATACCATTTGGAGGCATTTAATGTTCGAGGAAAAACGGCTCATTTTCGACAAAAGAGATAACACCCCCCCATTACGTCATGCTTCAGTAATGTGGAAAATGGTCCGTTTTCAAATGTTTGATTTTTGAACGTCAGTTCACATTTGTAGGTGGATCATCAGTGTTAGAGCTAAAATTAGCATGTTTAAAGTGATTTTCATGCTTCCAGGGGCCCAAAACACAAGATTTATGGAATGGTCAAAAGTGCATGAAAATGGCCAATTTACTCACTCTGAGTTCTCAAAAAGGGTTTCTTCACCCCGGGAAGTTAATTAAATACCATTTGGAGGCATTTAATGTTCAAGCAAAAACGGCTGATTTTCGACAAAAGAGATAACACCCCCCCATTACGTCATGCTTCAGAAATGTGGAAAATGGTCCGTTTTCAAATGTTTTATTTTTGAACGTCAGTTCACATTTGTAGGTGGATCATCAGTGTTAGAGCTAAAATTAGCATGTTTAAAGTGATTTTCATGCTTCCAGGGGCTCGGGAAGTGAAATAAATACCATTTGGAGGCATTTAATGTTCGAGCAAAAACGGCTGATTTTCGACAAAAGAGATAACACCCCCCCATTACGTCATGCTTCAGAAATGTGGAAAATGGTCCGTTTTTAAATGTTTTATTTTTGAACGTCAGTTCACATTTGTAGGTGGATCATCAGTGTTAGAGCTAAAATTAGCATGTTTAAAGTGATTTTCATGCTTCCAGGGGCCCAAAACACAAGATTTATGGAATGGTCAAAAGTGCATGAAAATGGCCAATTTACTCACTCTGAGTTCTCAAAAAGGGTTTCTTCACCCCGGGAAGTTAATTAAATACCATTTGGAGGCATTTAATGTTCAAGCAAAAATGGCTGATTTTCGACAAAAGAGATAACACCCCCCCATTACGTCATGCTTCAGAAATGTGGAAAATGGTCCGTTTTCAAATGTTTTATTTTTGAACGTCAGTTCACATTTGTAGGTGGATCATCAGTGTTAGAGCTAAAATTAGCATGTTTAAAGTGATTTTCATGCTTCCAGGGGCCCAAAACACAAGATTTATGGAATGGTTAAAAGTGCATGAAAATGGCCAATTTACTCACTCTGAGTTCTCAAAAGGGGTTTCTTCACCCCGGGAAGTTAATTAAATACCATTTGGAGGCATTTAATGTTAGAGCAAAAACGGCTGATTTTCGACAAAAGAGATAACACCCCCCCATTACGTCATGCTTCAGAAATGTGGAAAATGGTCCGTTTTCAAATGTTTTATTTTTGAACGTCAGTTCACATTTGTAGGTGGATCATCAGTGTTAGAGCTAAAATTAGCATGTTTAAAGTGATTTTCATGCTTCCAGGGGCCCAAAACACAAGATTTATGGAATGGTCAAAAGTGCATGAAAATGGCCAATTTACTCACTCTGAGTTCTCAAAAAGGGTTTCTTCACCCCGGGAAGTTAATTAAATACCATTTGGAGGCATTTAATGTTCAAGCAAAAATGGCTGATTTTCGACAAAAGAGATAACACCCCCCCATTACGTCATGCTTCAGAAATGTGGAAAATGGTCCGTTTTCAAATGTTTTATTTTTGAACGTCAGTTCACATTTGTAGGTGGATCATCAGTGTTAGAGCTAAAATTAGCATGTTTAAAGTGATTTTCATGCTTCCAGGGGCCCAAAACACAAGATTTATGGAATGGTTAAAAGTGCATGAAAATGGCCAATTTACTCACTCTGAGTTCTCAAAAAGGGTTTCTTCACCCCGGGAAGTTAATTAAATACCATTTGGAGGCATTTAATGTTAGAGCAAAAACGGCTGATTTTCGACAAAAGAGATAACACCCCCCCATTACGTCATGCTTCAGAAATGTGGAAAATGGTCCGTTTTCAAATGTTTTATTTTTGAACGTCAGTTCACATTTGTAGGTGGATCATCAGTGTTAGAGCTAAAATTAGCATGTTTAAAGTGATTTTCATGCTTCCAGGGGCCCAAAACACAAGATTTATGGAATGATTAAAAGTGCATGAAAATGGCCAATTTACTCACTCTGAGTTCTCAAAAAGGGTTTCTTCACCCCGGGAAGTTAATTAAATACCATTTGGAGGCATTTAATGTTAGAGCAAAAACGGCTGATTTTCGACAAAAGAGATAACACCCCCCCATTACGTCATGCTTCAGAAATGTGGAAAATGGTCCGTTTTCAAATGTTTTATTTTTGAACGTCAGTTCACATTTGTAGGTGGATCATCAGTGTTAGAGCTAAAATTAGCATGTTTAAAGTGATTTTCATGCTTCCAGGGGCCCAAAACACAAGATTTATGGAATGGTTAAAAGTGCATGAAAATGGCCAATTTACTCACTCTGAGTTCTCAAAAAGGGTTTCTTCACCCCGGGAAGTTAATTAAATACCATTTGGAGGCATTTAATGTTAGAGCAAAAACGGCTGATTTTCGACAAAAGAGATAACACCCCCCCATTACGTCATGCTTCAGAAATGTGGAAAATGGTCCGTTTTCAAATGTTTTATTTTTGAACGTCAGTTCACATTTGTAGGTGGATCATCAGTGTTAGAGCTAAAATTAGCATGTTTAAAGTGATTTTCATGCTTCCAGGGGCCCAAAACACAAGATTTATGGAATGGTCAAAAGTGCATGAAAATGGCCAATTTACTCACTCTGAGTTCTCAAAAAGGGTTTCTTCACCCCGGGAAGTTAATTAAATACCATTTGGAGGCATTTAATGTTCAAGCAAAAACGGCTGATTTTCGACAAAAGAGATAACACCCCCCCATTACGTCATGCTTCAGAAATGTGGAAAATGGTCCGTTTTCAAATGTTTTATTTTTGAACGTCAGTTCACATTTGTAGGTGGATCATCAGTGTTAGAGCTAAAATTAGCATGTTTAAAGTGATTTTCATGCTTCCAGGGGCTCGGGAAGTTAATTAAATACCATTTGGAGGCATTTAATGTTCGAGCAAAAACGGCTGATTTTCGACAAAAGAGATAACACCCCCCCATTACGTCATGCTTCAGTAATGTGGAAAATGGTCCGTTTTCAAATGTTTTATTTTTGAACGTCAGTTCACATTTGTAGGTGGATCATCAGTGTTAGAGCTAAAATTAGCATGTTTAAAGTGATTTTCATGCTTCCAGGGGCCCAAAACACAAGATTTATGGAATGGTCAAAAGTGCATGAAAATGGCCAATTTACTCACTCTGAGTTCTCAAAAAGGGTTTCTTCACCCCGGGAAGTTAATTAAATACCATTTGGAGGCATTTAATGTTCAAGCAAAAACGGCTGATTTTCGACAAAAGAGATAACACCCCCCCATTACGTCATGCTTCAGAAATGTGGAAAATGGTCCGTTTTCAAATGTTTTATTTTTGAACGTCAGTTCACATTTGTAGGTGGATCATCAGTGTTAGAGCTAAAATTAGCATGTTTAAAGTGATTTTCATGCTTCCAGGGGCCCAAAACACAAGATTTATGGAATGATTAAAAGTGCATGAAAATGGCCAATTTACTCACTCTGAGTTCTCAAAAAGGGTTTCTTCACCCCGGGAAGTTAATTAAATACCATTTGGAGGCATTTAATGTTAGAGCAAAAACGGCTGATTTTCGACAAAAGAGATAACACCCCCCCATTACGTCATGCTTCAGAAATGTGGAAAATGGTCCGTTTTCAAATGTTTTATTTTTGAACGTCAGTTCACATTTGTAGGTGGATCATCAGTGTTAGAGCTAAAATTAGCATGTTTAAAGAGATTTTCATGCTTCCAGGGGCCCAAAACACAAGATTTATGGAATGGTTAAAAGTGCATGAAAATGGCCAATTTACTCACTCTGAGTTCTCAAAAAGGGTTTCTTCACCCCGGGAAGTTAATTAAATACCATTTGGAGGCATTTAATGTTAGAGCAAAAACGGCTGATTTTCGACAAAAGAGATAACACCCCCCCCATTACGTCATGCTTCAGAAATGTGGAAAATGGTCCGTTTTCAAATGTTTTATTTTTGAACGTCAGTTCACATTTGTAGGTGGATCATCAGTGTTAGAGCTAAAATTAGCATGTTTAAAGTGATTTTCATGCTTCCGGGGGCTCGGGAAGTTAATTAAATACCATTTGGAGGCATTTAATGTTCGAGCAAAAACGGCTGATTTTCGACAAAAGAGATAACACCCCCCCATTACGTCATGCTTCAGAAATGTGGAAAATGGTCCGTTTTCAAATGTTTTATTTTTGAACGTCAGTTCACATTTGTAGGTGGATCATCAGTGTTAGAGCTAAAATTAGCATGTTTAAAGTGATTTTCATGCTTCCAGGGGCCCAAAACACAAGATTTATGGAATGGTTAAAAAAGCATGAAAATGGCCAATTTACTCACTCTGAGTTCTCAAAAAGGGTTTCTTCACCCCGGGAAGTTAATTAAATACCATTTGGAGGCATTTAATGTTAGAGCAAAAACGGCTGATTTTCGACAAAAGAGATAACACCCCCCCATTACGTCATGCTTCAGAAATGTGGAAAATGGTCCGTTTTCAAATGTTTTATTTTTGAACGTCAGTTCACATTTGTAGGTGGATCATCAGTGTTAGAGCTAAAATTAGCATGTTTAAAGTGATTTTCATGCTTCCAGGGGCTCGGGAAGTTAATTAAATACCATTTGGAGGATTTTAATGTTCGAGCAAAAACGGCTGATTTTCGACAAAAGAGAT